>NC_142578.1:8688333-8994166 GCF_041283825.1 Pyrus communis
GTGCAAATCTTTAGCATAATTCACTGTGAACTTTGCATAAGCAATAAATCTTGCCACGAGAAAAGAAAAATGTCAATTCTTTTTTTTTATTTTTGTCAAATTTTGGGTTGTTGTTTAGGGGGCAGGAGCAGAGCACCAACCGTCGAACCCAAGACCATGATTTGTCGTGCAAGCGCACTCAACCATGAGGCTGGGGAGAGGGTCGGTCAAAGAAAAATGTCAATTCACTAAGATGAATAACAAAGACATTAAATACTATGCACTTCTGCATAAATTTGACTATTTGAGACCAATTTCTAAGGCTATAAATTTTGCATATTCAGTTCCTTAGAGTTACATGAGCTGCTGCAAATAGAGCAAATGCTAGAGACGTTGAAACTACGGCAGTTTTTTTAGGAATTCTTCCTTTATCTTTCCTACTGATTATGGCTTCATATATTGGTTTTGAGTTCACTGTGCCAAAGCCAGCTATAAAAATCTGCACAAACACTCCCTTTATGCTACACTTGCCTCTGAAAACCTCCACATTGCCCCAAGCAAAGGCGGCCAAGTTAACAATGGCCGCTATTGTTAGCGGCACAAACATTGCCGACGGAACTTCGAACTCAATGGTGCCTTGTTCATATCGTTTGCTTTGGTCATCATCGAGGACTTTACTTGTCATATTAAATCCATGTGAGGCAATGCCAAGGGATTTGAGAAAGAACTCAATGGTTCCAAACAAGAAGCTTGAGAGTCCCCTAATCAACCACATCCTTTGGTCATTCCACCACGTTTGGACCGTTCCACCAGCTAACACAAAATCTAGGAGATCTTGAATGTAGGCTCCGAGGAAAAGAAACACATATAGGAGAAACCATGGCTCTGAAACCTGCATTGAGCTACTTCAATCTTTAAAAAATCAGAGTAATGTTATACTTATCACATTTTTCATACCACATTTATATGTTGGAGAATGAGGTATGAAAAAAGTGGCAAGAGTAACATTTTTTTGAAAAAAATCATGAATTGTTGTAGCACATTTTGTAAAAACCGAAATGATTGCCACATGTTCATAATACATTGTCAGAATGTTTTGAACATGGAATACATTGAAATTTTGAACTATATATAATATGTCAAACTATCTGATAATAAAATGAGTTTACTCGTTATCACTGTTCTAAAAATCCCCGCCTAGCGCCGCGTAGGTGCTAGGCGGCTGGCCAAAGCCTCGATTATTGCCTAGGCATTTGAAAATTAAGGGCGCCTAGACCTGCTAAGGCACCCGCCTAGACCGCCTAGGTACCCGCCTAGACCTGCGTAGGCACCGACTAGGTTGCAACTCACTTAGACAGAAAATAGATAGCTTTCAATTTGCATTTTTTTTAAAATAAATGGTAGAGACTTGTTGAATATTTAAATGAACACACATTATATGCTTGTTCCCTATGTTTTCATTATGCCAATACTTCATAATATATATGTCATTCTATTTTGTAGTTTGTGATGAAATTATATATATATATGTCATTTTATTTTGTAGTTTATGATGAAATTATATATATTTTAAGTATAAATAGACACTTATTTACACGAAATATAATAGATTTCCGCAAATTCCGTCTAGGCGCCCATCTAGCCGCCTAGATACTAGGCCTCAGACCACCGCCTGACTAGCGCATAGTATCTCTTTAGAACCTTGCTCGTTATCTAGAAAAACAAATTGCAAAGGGTGAATATACATTAATTACCTTAGGAAATGTAGTTAGTCCGTTGAAAAGAGCTAGCTGGGGTAGAAAAGCATATGTGGCGATGGGGATAGACCAAATCGGCCAAAATGCGTAGTGAGCATAAGACAAGCCCATCAAAGGACCCATGACACAAGTTCCATATGTAATTGGACTATACTTAGAGAAAGCCACCTCAAGGTCGCCTATTGCCCATCGCCTGTTTTGGTTCAAGACATCAATAAGGTTCATTGGGGCATCCCCATAAAATGCTGGCCTAGTTGGATGGCAGAATATCGACTTCCATCCCTCACAATGCATACGATAACCCGTGAAAAAATCTTCCACTAGTGAACCATATCTCACACCAATCTACACAATATTTACACAAAAACAAGAAGCATTTTTAAGTTTTTTTGTCAAACACTACTAAAGAACTTACCTTCTAAAATAAATCTGAAAGCTGCCCTAATTAACGTACCTTCGAGCCCCAATTGGTACTAATCTCATAACTGCAAGCAGCAACACGGTGTGCCAACTCCGTAACCTCTGGAGACTGAATGGGATTGCTCACTACATTGGTTGGGCAAAGTTGAGGGATTTCAGGAGGTAGAAGATGTGATGGTTCTCCAAAGAATGCTCGTCTAGAGAAAAAGCTCCCAGTCCCAAAATAATTTGGTCCCAGTAGCCCATCCATTCCTACTGGGTTAATTTTATACAAACACTTGTGTTCGCATGCATATATGTCGTTCTTGTTGATTCCATGAAAATGTTGAGGAAACTGCACAAACCCCAGTTTGTGATCTGATGATAAGTAACATAATGCACGATGAGGCGTTTGTGAGTCGTTGGAGTAGGTATCACAGCCTAGGGTTAATATTATTGGAGCGTTGGTCATGGTAGCTGAAACTCGAAGCTTTGTTAACACCAACAAAAGACACAAGTGAAATGGTTAATCAGTTAGTGAAGAAAGTTAATCGTAAAGAGATGGTTTTATGAGAAAATTATGTATAGATATGAAAGCTTACGAGGGCATTAAGCGCACCAGCTTTAAAATGATGGAGTGACGTCCTTCTTTTTTCTCTAGAGACGTATATTAGGTTTGGCATCAAATGGTCTGAGACGTCTTTGTCTTTGCTATTGTCCAAAACAACCTGCTTATGGTATTGAGACACACATCTCAGCACTAATGGGTTCCATTTGTGCCATACAAACTTTTAACAATTTTATTAATGGACTTATACGTTAGGGAGCAAAGTGATATAAAAATTGAATTTCAATGCATGTTGCTCTAAATAAGCATTATATAAATAACTACAAACTCAATATGTTGGAATCAGATGAATGATACGTCTTAGCAAATTGTCTACTAAAAATATAACATAATTGTAATTTTCTTTTGGCTAGAAGATGTTGGGGGCATGACTCCTCAGAAAGTAAATAACTGTGCCAAATAGAATAATTACTGTTGCTTTTGAGGTAACCCTTTTGTTTTTAATAATTCACAGGAGGGGAGATGAAGAATTAAAGTATTCTTTCCAGGTCGTAAAAATGCTTTCACTCGAGTTAGAAAATACTTGGATAACTGTGGGATGATCTAGTTTGGTAAATTTATCCGTCCATTTGCTAAAAGCTTGAATTTCCCGCTCTCCCGTTATATGTTCAGGACCAACCGTGCCGATCTCAATTACATTGTTTATCCTTACTTTCACGCCTTGGTACACATCCTGTGCCATGATTCAGAACATGTAATTTATATAAGCCAGTATTGGCAGTTGCTTTATAAATTAATCTCATTGATCTAAACCAAAAAAAAAAAAAAAAAAAAGCACTAAATATAAAATGGTGTTGATCAATTTGTCATTATTCCAAAAGAAACTTTGGCTCCTTTTTTTTCTGACAAGTAGACATTTTTATATTTATATCATTTACAATTTCACATGTGTATGAATTTTTTTATTTTTGATTTTTAATTAGTTACTTATTTGTATGAAAAAACTGTGATTTGCATAAATAAAAGAATAGTCAAGCAATGACTATGTTAGTATTATTTAGAATGTTTTCACTTGAGTTAGAAGATACGATGTTTCATTCATTAAATAAAAGACATTACATAGAAACATTCATGAAAAGTTTAGCCCCAAATGGTCTTTGCAAACTCGATTTAAAATGAATTACAATTAAATATGACCAATTACAAAACAATAAGCAAACTTCAAGCACTTCTTCAAAAGCAAGCTCACCGAAAACCAGAAAATTACAAGAATCAATAGAACATCTAAGTCTCGTATTACACATTATTTTGTTATACATATTAATATCTACATACATTTCAAGGCCGACCTTAGTGGTATGCCGGTGCAGCCACCAGAAAGAGGTTCCTAGCATATGTAGTATTAATTTCATGATAAGTAAGTTTTGACAGCGTAACTGTTCTCCTACCAACTGTTTTGGAAAATATGATATCCTAATCATAAGCATACGTATATTTGACAAACATAAATCTGGTAAAATAACACTTATTAACATATATACTGGCTATTACGTACCTTGATCTTCTCAGCCTCATAAAACCGAGAATGATCGGTAGCAAAATAAGCTTCTGGGTTGCACTCCACAATCTTGTTCTTCCTGCAAAAAGGCAACCAGTGGCTTGCAAACTTGGCAGCCTCCATGAAAGAAAAAAGAGTCAGCGCCGAGCCCCCGTCATCTGAAACATACACCGAAAGCTTCTCTGTCGGGTAATCATAAGCCATGACCGACAAGGCCGTGTTGACCACGTTCATTGGTGGCTCCTTGTACGGATCGGCAGTGCATATGAACACGTCCAATGCAGGAACATCCAATTCTTGTACAACCCTTTTCATGTTTTCAGGGAATTCGTCACGGTATATCGGTCGCATTCGTAAAGATTGTGTGGTGGTGAACATGAAAGCAAGAATAGAGTCGGAGACAAGGAAGGTGAGGGTAATGAAGAAAGATGTTGCGGTTGTGGAGTTGATGAGAGAGAGTGAATGGTGATAGAGAAGGGTTAAGATGGCACACGAACGAACCACCGCGAATAAGCGATTTGCGGTGGTTTGACGAGAAGGCTTGGACGTGTGAAGTGGGAGGTCGTCATGAGTGGTGGTCATGGTGTGCTTGCTGCTATGTCACACGCATGGGAAGGAGTTTTAGTTATAGGGTTTATACCAGATCGATCTGAATATATCAAAAAAGCATTTCACGGTACATGCATATTCCAAATTCCAATTTTATGCTAGTGAAGCATATGAATTATTGTTTTGGCAAGACAAAAAAAGTAATAAATAAATATCATTCTTCGGGACGTGTGGTTTAAGTGGTAAAGAAAGACTAGAATTCGACTTGATTTTCTCATTTTTCAAATTGATGAACTTATAAGTATCATCGTAAAAACAGATTCAATGTATTATAATAGTGGTGGACGACAAAATTATAATAATGGTATATGATAAACTTGATACAATTTATTTTTATATTTTTTTTCATAACAATAATTTTTTAAAATGTTATGTATTACCGCACTGCAACTTGAATGACATGCATATGATAAAGTTAATATTTTATAATTGAAAATTAATTAAAGGTCAAATTTTTTTGGTGGTCCTTGTAGCCTTATTTTTAATGTGACTCCTGTAGTGAAACTATTGTTAAGTAAATACTTGTGGTGAACTCCGTTAGCAATTAAAAGTCCAAATCAAAACTTATGTTAGTATTCCGTTTAAAAACATGGTTAAAATTGTCATTTTAAACAATTGACACAACTCATAAGCCTAAATCATCTATCGTATGAGTTCTCTAATAACTTCCCATTTCTCAATGATCATCTATGTGCATCGGAGTGCTTTCTTGGGACAATGATTGATGATAATGGAATTCGTAGACGACCAATGAGGGACGGTCATAATAAGGTTTATAAGTCGTTTTCAGATGTAATTGAAGAAAAGGAGGAAAGATTTCGTGAGAGGCGTACATATGATCATTGAGAAATGGGATTTCAAACACATATAATTTGCTCGGCTTCTTAGTTAAGAGAATTGTTTGAAATGATGATTTTAACCACGTTTTTAATGAAATACTAATAGAAATTTTGATTCGCACTGCAATTATTAACGAAGTTCACCATAAACATTTAACTAATAATTTTTTCACTACAAAAATCACATTAAAAATAAGGAAAACTAATGAAAAGGGCTTGAAAACTTTGAGTTTTAACGATAAGGACAAAATAAAGGGTAAAGTGAATAGTACAAAAATTGACTTTTTAGTGTAAAAATGTAGTTTTTCGTTAAAATGAATAGTATCATGAGTTTTTCGTTAAAACTCCTTTAAAAATAAAATACCACCACAAAAACCACGAAAGAAATTGGCCCTAATAAATACATTATAACATAAACGCTTTGTTAAAACTACATCACAACTACATTGGAAACTCTGAGTGCACCCCATAAAATATAATATTTATGGTTTCTTTTTCAGTAACAAAAGTAATAGAATAATCAAAATCTGCTTTGCAATCGTGGGCGACATTTCCCAATGGATGTATGTAAATCCGATTGGACCATTAAGTTTTAGGTGTATAATTCTCATCATAGATAAATTATTTAAAGGAAAACTAATAAAAAAAGATTTGAAAATTTTGAATTTTAACGATAAGGACAAAATAAAGGGTAAAGTAAATAGTACCAGGATTGATTTTTAGTGCAAAAAATATGATTTTTTGTTAAAATGAACAGTATCGGGAGCTTTTCGTTAAAGTCTTCATTATTTAAAGAAAGATAGGGTCTGATTTCGTGAGTGCGTGTTCTCACGTCACTCCCTCCAACTTGGCCATAGTTTTATTATTTAATCATGAGGGTGTTGGTGGAAGGCCCTGCACAACGAGAAGTTTTTAATTATGATGGGAACACAAGTGGTACACCACGTATTTCAATAGGAGTGGTGTGAAATTTTATTTTTTAAGGTATTCACTTTTTAGCACACATATCCCACTATTTGCATAGTAACATGTGGTGTACCACTCCGTATACCAGTCACATTGAAAAATCTCTCCTATACAACTTGCAACACTGCACATGAATCACTGACCTTGGAATTTTGGAAAATGGAAATAAAAATGTTCAGCCCATGTCATCTTAGCAAGATGCAAATAAAAATGTCTATTAAACTATCGGACTATTATAAAATGTGTATATCAAATTCATCGTGCGTTAATATAAGTTTTTCATCATGTCTGATAAAATATTAGTCTAATATATAATACATTGACCATAAACTTTGAACAATGCATTAAAGACTTTATTGATTTTATAAATGTAGAAACTTCTCAAAAGGCCTATTTAAAGGAAACCTAACACAATGGACGGAAAGTGGTCCAAAATACAAATTTTATTTTGCAAATTGCAAAAGAAGATTGGTGGAGTAGATAGTAGAACACTAAGAAATCTGTGGGGCAGAGAGAGCACAAAGCTGCCTTAGACCCCTAAGGCTAAATACACTTTTGAGGGTGTTGATCATCATCAGTTCCTCACAGTGACAAAAGCCAATGCGTAGAGAGCAAATGCTAGAATTGTTGAAACCAGACTAGTTTTTGTAAGAATTTTTCCCTTATCATTCCTATTGATCATGGCTTCATAAATTGGTATGCAATTCACTATGCCAAATCCAGCTATAAACATTTGCACAAACAATCCTTCCAAGCTACCGTTGCCTCGAAAAATCTCTACATGGCCCCAAGCAAAGGCAGCCAGGTTGACAATGGCAGCCACTGTAAGTGGCACAAAGAAGGGAGATGAGACTCCAAACTCCATCATGCCTTGTTCATATCTTTTGCTTTGGTCCTCATCAAGGACTTTGCTGGTCACATTAAACCCATGTGTGGAAATGCCTAAGGACTTGAGAAAGTACTCAACGAATCCAAACGCGAAGCTTGAGAGTCCCCTAATCATCCACATTCTCTGGTTATTCCACCACTTAAGGAATGTTCCTCCAGATAATACAAAATCAACGAGTTCTTCACCATAGGCTCCAAGGACAACAAACACATATAAGAGAAACCATGGATCCGAAACCTGCAATAAGTACTTAAATCTTAGTTTCAAAAGTGTAGCACGTCTTGTTTGACCAGGCACACTTGCACAAGATCAGACCCGAAATATTGTCATTATATCAATTTGAATGAATTATGTATAGTTCTATTTAAATGTGTGGTATGAAGTCAAAAGGTTAAAACAAAATAAGTCTGACAATAGAATATTGTACAATTTTTTCAAGAAAACAAACTAGTAAAGGGTGAGTGTGCATTACCTTTGGAAATAGGGTGATCCCATTGAGGAGCGCTAGCTGCGGAACGAAGGCATATGTGGTGATGGGAATGGCCCAAAAGGCCCAAAAAGCATAGGCGAAACCAAGGCCCATCAGAGGACCCATGGCCCGAACACCGTATGTGATTGGACTATATTTTGATAAAGCTACCTCAAGGAGGCCTACGGCCCATCTCTTGCTTTGATTCAACGCATCAAGAAGGTTGATCGGGGCATCCCCCAAAAATGCTGCCCTCTCTGGATTGCAAAATATGGCATTCCATCCCTCGCAAAGCAAGATATAACCCGTGAAGTAGTCCTCCACGAGTGAGCCATATCTTACTCCCATCTACACAATTTAACCAATTTCATCTATTAGGTTTCAAATTACACTATCATAATGTCATTGATTTTTAAGAAAAATGGGAGTTGTTAATCACGCTCCTGAAAGATCATGTTGCACTGTTGAATGATCGAGCTAACTACAAGGAACGTAGGATGATTTTTTTGAAGTGTGAACAACGGTTCCCTGATTAGAAGATACATAACACTAATTAGCTTATTTACATACCTTATATCCCCAAGTGGTATTGTTCTCATAGTTGAAAGATGCAACATGGTTTGCCAATTCCAAAACCTCTGGATTCTGAAGGGGCTTGTCAACTACATTGTTAGGGTGTAGTTGGGGAATTTCTGGTGGTAAAAGCTCTGATGGCCCTCCGAAGAATGCTCGTCGGGAGAAAAAGCATCCGGTTCCTACATAATTTGGTCCTAATAGCCCATCGAATCCCCATGGGTTGATAATGAACAGATGCCTGAACTCACTTGCATATATGTCAGTCTTGTTGATTCCTTGAAAACGTTGAGGGAATTGGACATACCCTACTTTTGATCGAAGCTTAGGGTCTGATAGGTAACATAGAGCACGAAGTGGCGTATCGGGATTATTGGAGTACATATCACAGTCTAGGGTTAAAACTATTGGAGCATTGGTCATGGTAGCTGAAACTCGTAGCTTTGTAACACAACATCAAAAGATAAACAAATTAGTTAATTTGTTTATTAATGTAGAAAATTAATTAATAAAAAGATGATTAATGAGAAAACTATCTAGGGTTTTGAGCTTACAAGGGCATTAAGTGCACCAGCTTTGAAATGGTGGGGTGATGTTCTGCTTTTTTCTCTAGAGACGTAAATTAGGTTTGACATCAGATGGCCTGTGATGTCTCTGTCTTCGCTATTGTCCAAAAGAACCTGCTCATAATTCACAACATTCATATGCATGAATATTTGGTTGCTCATAAGTTATGCACTTCAGTATCTAACGTGAGGACGCAATTCGACGTTTTATGTTAGCAGCATAAACGGTTACTTGCAAGATTGTTAATTGCGTGATAAGTTTCAGTTAAAAACAGCTATCTTATGATCATGCATGTTCTAATCACGAGGACAAAGTGCTATATCACTTGAACGAGAAAAACACCTGAATGACAGCAGGATGATCTTGCCGTGTAAATCCATCTGTCCATTTGCTAAAAGCTTGAATTTCCCGTTCTCCAGTTAGATATTCCTGGTCGACTTTGCCTCTCTCCATTACATTGTTTACCTTCACTTTCATGCCTTGGTACATAATCTTGTGCCATGATTCAGAAGAACATGTAATTACTTAATTAATTAGCTCTTATTGTGGTGGGATTGATAATTTCGATCCATAAAGTAAACCCATTTACACAAACCGGAAAAAAAAAAGTATTGATATGTGTACTCACCTGTTCTATTTTCTCACTTGAATTTATAATTTAAATACAAATGTCAAATCAATATAAAAAAATAAGACAGGTAAGTGGTTTAGTATACCAAAAAAAAAAGGCTGAGTAATCTTGAACTCTACATTGCCCGTGTAAACGATGTTGGTTGTTTATGCATGAAAGGGAAAGGGAACAAAGGTGACAAACAAGTATTTTCTCCATATTAGCTGAGGCCATGGATGGAGGGAGGTAAGGCCCAGTAGGGGCACATGCCCCCTCTCATCTCTTTTTTTTTTCATTACAAATTATTCAATTAATCATTCTTTTTTTTTTTTTTTTTTTTTTTTTTTACTTTGCAGATTATTCAATTAATCATATTAAAATAGTGAAAATCCTCTTTTAATTTTTAAATGCCCCTCCGTCTTGTATATTTTTCTTACACATTAATGTCTAAATCTTGTTGAGTTGCATGTATTTGGTTAATTAGTACAAATGAGCATTAGATTGTCAACAATTAAAGACAAAATTAGACAATAGAGTAATAAAATTAGGCATTTTGTAATTAATTTTTTCAGCATTTGTAAAAGAATTAGCTTTATTTATCCAAAAAAGGAGCTCAAATTTTTTAAGCTGTCCCCTCTTAGTTAAATTTCTGACTTCGTCCCTAGCTGATGCGTGTTTTATTTTCTTTACCGATAGCTCACATAAACAAAAATTAAGGAGATTGATACGCATGATGAGAATCGCAAAGGGAGAATTATTATACAATACATGCCCCACCCTTTTTTCTTTTTCCTGTCTTTGTCCCTATATGCCTTATAAATACATATTATCCCTCGTCGCTATCCTGCTGAGTATATAGATGGGTACGTAATGTGTTGGGTTTCTATAGGCTTTCGAAGCACTCCTTTTAATTTAGGAAAAGGCTCGATTCTTCTTCAAAGTTACCTATGCTATGTTTGGATAAGTAGTTAAAATCAAATTTAAATTAAATTTTGAAGAAATCAATGTGTTGCAAATTTATGGAGAAAGTTAATAAATAACTAGATGCAACACATTAGCGAGAACTTTAAAACGACAACTTTCAAGGTCTCATAAAAGGCATTACTTTGAAAGTTTTTTGTGTAGTCTTTTTGTGGTACATTTTTTGGTCAAGTTTAGTATATTTATAGTGCTTGAGTAGTAACTTAGTAATCTTTAAGTGCATGGTTCATTAGTATCCTTGGAGTGCATTTTTAACAATGATATATGTTTTTGAATCTAGAAAGTCCCATCCAAAGTTATCATCCCTGACACTATATATGGTCTAGGGATGATTAGAAATTAAACATTATAACTTAAAAGAATATTGTCACGTGTGTGTGTGTGTGTGTGTATGTATGTATGTATGTATGAACTGTAGCTGAACATACTTTTAGCTAATAGTTTCGGAAAATTGATATATATCACTAGAATTTTTTTTACCTTTATCTTCTCGGCTTCAGGAAACCGAGAATGATCCGTTTCAAAATAAGCTTCCGGGCAGCGTTCCACTATGTTGTTGTTCCTGCAGAAAGGTAGCCAGTGGCTTGCAAATTTGGCAGCCTCCATGAAAGCAAAGAGAGTCAGAGCTGAGCCGCCATCGTCTGAAACATACACTGATACCTTCTCGGTTGGATAGTCATAAGCCATGACCGATAAGGCTGTGTTCACCACGTTCATTGGTGGCTCCTTGTAGGGATCAGCTGTGCATATGAACACGTCCAAAGCAGGAAAATCAGGTTCTTCAACAACCCTTTTCAGGTTTTCGGGGAATTCAGTGCGATAAATTGGTTTCATGCGCAAAGATTGTGTAGTGGTGTACATGAAAGCAAGAAGAGTGTCGGAGATGAGGAAGGTGAGGGTGATGAAGAAAGACGTAAGGGTTGTGGAGTGGAGGAGGGAGAGTGTATGGCGATAGAGCAGGGCTAAGATGGCACTAAAGTGAACCACCACGAATACACGGTTCGTGGTAGTTCGAAGAGAGGGCTTGTAGGTGTGAAGTGGTGGGAGCCCATCATGGGTGGTGGTGGGCATGGTGGTGCAAGTGGAAACTCTTTGAGTTTGAGCTTTCCCTGTATTTTGGAACTCTTAGGTTATAGGCATGGCATTAAATTTATGGGAATAGGGTTTCCTATAAATGATTAAGGTTTTTAGTCTTTGGCACGTAAATAAAGATTTTGTTGTTTTTTTGGTGCTTGGTAAATGGTAATCTGCCAATCTCTATCTACTGCATACTTGTATTACTGTTGGGACTTATTGTTGTCCAAACCAATAAATAGATATAGATAAAGCATTTCTCTATCAACCGACTAGTTCTTTCTTTCCTTAAATTAATAAGGAGAAATTAGGTTCTCATCATTGCTTTTGCTACTCCATTGATTAAAATCCTATTCCTTTTCAATTTTTGATCAAGGTTCTTGGGTATTAATAACATTATTAATTATTTCAATAATAAAATATTTTTTGTTGTAGGCCTATTTGATTGAGTGATCTAGGGTTAGAGAGAGAGAAGGGTGCGGCAAGCGTTAGGAAAAAGAGAGATTGATTTAATTGTGAGGTGTGTTTGATTCACTCCATTGTGCTTTTATTTATAGTAGTTGAAAGGGTAAAACCTTTTCCTTTAGGATTACAACATTCAATAGGTAATCTAATCCTAATAGGAATATATAATACTTTCCCAGATTCCCTAGGATTTACACAATCACATTCCTATTCTAAATATGACTGCAACACTCCCCCTTGAGTGTGTAAATACTCAACAAACCATCGCATCAGATCTTCAGCAGATAAAGTAGAATAGTTGATGAAGTCATCAGCACAATGGGTGATCGTGAGTCTCAAATTTACTTTGAAATATGCATTTGTAAAAACTCACAAAAACCTTGCTATGGTAAAATCCAAGATAGGCAAAACCCATAGACTAAGGAGAAAAGTAAGAAAATATGCATAATGTCTAAAACACTCGTCAAACTGGACGAAGGTAGTGAACTCAACGGAGTATGATCATCCCAGGATGGGTGCCTCATTAAAACCTAGTTAGGTAGCAAAAATTCAGTGGGAAAAATGCTCCTAATTGTAGGGAAAAAGAGTACATTAAGATCATGTGAGTATGCTTAAAGATACTCTCCCTGAGTTAGACATAACTTCTAAATAAGAGAACTACAAGTGATTCAACTCAGATAATTTATGCATACTGATTCCTAGGACAAGGTTCTAAAATGTAGACTTGGGCAATGACTTGGTAAAGAGATTGGCCAAGTTGTCTTGGGAACAAATTTGCTTGACTTCAATGTTCTGATGCTGCTGCTGGTGGTGTGAGTAAAAGAACTTTAACGCTATGTGCTTGGTGTTGTCTCCCTTGATGTATCCCTTCTTCAGCTGCTCGATACATGCTGCATTGTCTTCAAAGATCGTTGTAGGAAGGTCAACGACTGATGTAAGACCACTAGTGCTTCGAATATGTCCCATAACTTCTCTCAGCCAAAAACACTCACGCGATGCTTTATGCAGGGCGAGAATTCAGCATGGTTTAGACGAAGTCGCAACTAGCGTTTGCTTGGTAGTCTTCCAAGATTAGTGGTGTCTCTAACGGTAAAGACATAACCCGTTTGAGAACGTGCTCTATGTGGGTCAGATAGATATCCAGCATCTGCGTAATCAACAAGGCAAGAATCAATCTGAGGACCATAAGGGGCGGCAACACTCAAAGATTTGCGGGTATAGAACAAGCCCAAATCCGTTGTACCCTTGAGGTAGCGGAAAATGTCTTTAACACCATTCCAGTGTCTGCGTGTGAGCGCATTGCTGTATCTAGCCAATAGATTCACAACGAAAGAGATGTCAGGTTTAGTGCATTGAGCCAAGTACAATAAAGCCCCAATTGCACTCAGGTAAGGAACTTCGGGTTCCAAAATCTCTTCCTCATCGTCATTTGGACGGAAGGAATCTCGTTTAGCATCTAGAGTTCGAACGACCATGGGTGTACTCGAAGGCTTCACTTTATCCTCATTAAAACTGCGCAACACCTTTTGGGTGTAGTTCGATTGATGTACCAAGATTCTATCCGAACAATGCTTGATCTCCAAGCTGAGACAATATCGAGTTTTCCCAAGATCCTTCATCTCAAATTCCAATTTCAAGTGTGCAGCAATTTCCTTAGGCTCTTTGGGAGTCCCAATGAGGTTCATGTCATCGACATAAACTACAATGATTGCAAATCCGGAATGTGACTTCTTTATGAACACGCATGGGCATAGTTCATTGTTTATATAACCCTGACTTGTCAAATATTCACTCAAACAGTTATACCACATCCGCCTAGATTGTTTTAACCCGTAGAGTGACCTCCTCAACCTAATTGAGAGAATGTTCCGTGGTTTAGAACTATTTGAACCAGTCAATGGAAGTCCTTCTGGAACTTTCATGTAGATTTTCGTATCTAGATCCCTATAGAGATATGCGGTTACCACGTCCATAAGCTGCATATTCAGTTTTTTGGAAACTACCAAATTGATTAGGTAGTGGAATGTTATAACGTCCATTACGGGGGAATACATCTCCTCATAATCAATCCCAGGGCGCTGAGAGAAGCCTTACGTTATGAGGCGTGCTTTGTATCGCACTATTTCATTCTTCTCATTACGCTTCCTCACGAAAACCCACTTGTAGTCAACAGGCTTCACGTGTGGTGGTGTAGGAATGATAGGTCTAAACACTTACCGTTTCGCAAACGAATCGAATTCGACCTGGATTGCTTGTTTCCAGTTTGACCAATCGGTTCTACGGCGTCATTCATCGACGGAACGTGGTTCAATGTCATCGCTAAGCATGATGTCAGTAGCTACTGAGTACGAGAATGCATCGTCGACGATCATCTCATTCCTATTCCAAACCTCATCCAATACTGTGTAGTGGACCGAAATCTCACGATTCTCAGAAGGTCAGCATATTTCATCTGAAACATCACCGTAATCTAGAATAACCTCATGTGTTGAAACGGATGAGTGAGCGATGGCCAGATTCAAACTAAGGTCACTAGTTGGTGCCATTTTCCTCTTCCGGGGTTGTGAATCCTTTAAACCAGGGGGTCTGTCACGCTTCAAGGTCGAAGCAGATGATTGCCTAGCCGCTGATGTACCTTGCCGTGTGGAGGGTGCGGCCTCCCCACCTTCAGGGACAATCTGGCCTTCCTAGACGGGCAGTTGACGTACGCGGGGTACATTTATCCTTGCAGGTGTGTTTACAGTGGGTGTATGTGATCTTGTCACCTTTGCTAGATCATTAAAAGCATCCGGCATGCTTTGAGCAATGATCTGAAGATCTATAATTCGTCGCACCTCAGTTTTAGACTGGGCAGTGCAGGAATCTAAATGAGACATAGTGGGAGCATACCACGACAATTTACGGCGTTCTACGAGAATGTTAGCATGATTATCTCCTTCTAACGATGGGAATACCGTCTCATCAAAGTGACAATCTGCAAAATGTGGGGTAAAGAGATCTCTTGTCAAGCGTTCTAAGTATCGAACAATTGATGGCGAATCATAACTGACATAGATTCCCATTTTTCTCTGAGGACCCATTTTGGTACGTAGTGGTAGCGCTATTGGCACATAAATGGCGCACCCAAACACCCGTAAATATGAGACGTTAGGCTCGTATCTAGTGACCAACTGTAACAGTGAATGTGGTTGGGTAGCGGTGGGCCTTAGGTGGACCAACATAGCTACGTGCAATATTGCATAGCCCCAGGCAGATACCGGCAGTTTGGTTCTCATAACCAAAGTCCGAGCTATCAATTGAAGGCATTTTATGAAAGCTTTTGCCAGGCCATTTTGGGTGTGAATATGGGGTACAAGATGTTCTACATTAATCCCTACTGACATGCAATAATCGTCAAAGGTCTATGACGCAAACTCTTCAGCATTATCCAGTCAAATCGACTTAATCGGATAATCAGGGTGGTGAGCCTTTAGCTTAATGATTTGAGCTAGAAGTTTAGCAAACGCAGTGTTGCGTGTGGACAACAAGCAAACATCTGACCATCTTGTCGATGCATCAACCAACACCATAAAATATTTAAATGGTCCGCAGGTTGGTTGGATAGGTCCGCAAATGTCCCCTTGAATCCTCTGAAGAAATTTAGGGGGGCCGTGAATAATCTTTGTATAGGAGGGTTGAATATTCAACTTCCCTAAAGAACTCACTTTGCATGGAGGAACTCCAACATAGGGATGTAACTTATGCTCATGAGAAGATTTGAAGATACGGCGCATCATGTCACATCCAGGATGTCCCAAATGGTCATGCCAAAGCAATAAAGTGTGCTAGAACTCAGGCATAGGGCCGACCATACTGTGGGCTTCTATGCCGCGAATGGTTGTGATGTACAACCTACTCGGCAAGCGTTCTAACTTCTCGTGAATATGCTTCTGGCCATATTCATATGAAGTGATACAAAGAAATTCAAAACCATGATCTTCAGTGGTTTCAAGATGATATTTATTATCTCGAATATCTCTAAAACTCAGCAACGTTCTTCCGGAACGTGGAGAATAAAGTGCCTCTTTAATGGTCAGAATTGTACCATTAGACAACATGATACGTGTCTTTCCGTATCCTTCAATCAGGTTGGATGAGCCTGAGAGAGTTGTCAAAGGAGCTTTCTTGGGTATTAAGTTAGTAAAATAGCGTCGTTCACGCAAGATGGTGTGCGTAGTTGCACAATCTGCCAGACAACTAACTTCCCCACTAGTCATACCTAGAAATAAATTGATTGAATTGGTCAAATGCATAAGTCCATTCATTCAATTAAGAAATTCAAGAGAATAATATCCATTCAAATAACAATCCATAATTCAAAACAAACCAAAACCAAACAAATTATTCCAAATAAATAGAAAAGTTGTTCAAAATTAAACCATAAACCTAGCAAATTAGGGGGGTAAGGCCGGCCACTCCTAGTGGGTTTGGCCACTAGGGGTAAACACCCTAAAAACATGTCTAATTTATTCATCCATAAGCGCTAACGCCTCTTGAAAATCCGATATCTCCATGGATGTAGTTGCATCTTCTGGATGATCCACATGTGCAAAGTGAGACTTACGACATGAATGATACTTGGCAATAGCCTTAGGGGAAGCTCGGCATACGCGTGACCAATGATCCTTTGATCCACAATGATAGCAATGTCCAGTTCAGTAGAAGCAGCCTGAACGGGAGCTTTGCCTTGTTATTGAAGTTTGGGACCTTAAGGGAAAGTGGTGGATGCTGTTGGGTCGCAATTTTTCCCTTAGGTGCGGCACTTTATTGACCGTAGGCCTGTGGTTGGGCTTGCCGCCCATTGCCAACACCACAACGATTCTTTCGTCGCTTATGGCTGCTAGAATAGGTCACATGCGCTTCAGGCGAGTCGTTTGAGCTAGTGGGTTGAGCTTGATGATTCTTCATCAAAAGCTGGTTCTGCTTTTCAAGAAGCAAAACAGAGATCAAATCCAAAAACTTGGTGAATTTCTGTGCCCTATATTGTTGATGTAGGACAATATTGGTGGCATGGAAGGTTGAATAGGTATTCTCTAGGAGATCTGATTCGGTTAGTTCCACTTTGCAGAATTTCAACAAAGAACGGATCCTACAAACTTTAGAGTTATATTCATTCACGAACTTAAAGTCTTGGAAGTGAAGATGCTGCTAGAGCAAGCCAGAGGGTACGTGGGTCCTCCTTAGCTAGATACTCAGTCTGCAATGCATCATGGATGTGTCTTCGAGTGAAGATCATTGCAGTAGCCTTCTAAGCTTCGTCAATAGGTTTGTCGGCAATAGGTATCTCGATGGTGGCTCTAATGCCCTTTGCAATGAGATGAGCTTCACGTCTTGAACCCACTTTAGATAGTTTCTTCCAGATACTTTTAAAGCGGAGAAATCGAGCTTGTTCAAGTTCGACATGTCCCTAAAACAGAGGGAGAAAATGTGATTAGTCATATGGTAAGCCATAGACATGTATCGTAGAATATACAGGTTCTATAAACATGTAGTGGTTTAATTTATGCATGAAAACTACGGGTTTCATGTGGTATGTTTTGAATGAAAACTTCAGGTTTCAAAGGCACTAAATTTGAAACTGCAGGTTCAATTTAGTTTCATGAATGATTAGTTCATAATGAGAGGTTCCTGCAAGAAACACAGAATGCAATATACTAAGTGTAGTGGATTTGAGTTGTCTTCGGGAACTCAAGTGTGAGAGCTTCGTTACTACGAAAGTATGTGACAGTTCAAAGTATAAAAATAAATTATTGAATCATTAATGTCCAAAAGTGATCTTTAGGTCGATAATTTTGGATTCATTATCAGATTAATGGACTGCAAGTCACTTTTAATTAATTCAATAAATCGGGCCATACAGGGTCGATTATAGAAGCTAAATAATATTAAAATAATATTATTGGATCGAAAATAAAGCCCCAAAAATAATATGGGCTTAGTGCCGTGGGAATAGGGCACGGGTTGGGTGCCTTAAATATAAGGCGAGGCCCAAAAAGGACCTTGGGGTGGTCTGTAGGCCACGGTGAAGGAAGGAAACCCCAACCACAAGCTGGGTTTCAAAATTGGACCGTGAGCGGGGGATGGAAACAAGCCCAGCATACGTTGGCTTGTGGGTGAGTATGCGGGAAGGCCCATCAAAGATTGGGACCTGGGTCTTGGGCACAGGAAGCTAAGCCTAGAGCATGGGCTAGTTGCTGATGATGCAGGCCGTGACACAGGGGGCCCAACAAGCTAAACTTGCGGGCTGTGGACCAAAAACTAGGGCTGCAGGCCCATGGTTGTGGAGCAGCAAGCCCTACAAGGGTTACACAAATAGTCCAAAGGCATCAGGGTGATGCCATCGCACGGTGAGACCAAAAACATACCCAATTTTCGAACCTAGGGTTTCAGAAAAACCCAAATTTGCTTCTAATTTAATTTTATATTTTGACTCACAAATTCCACATAACAATTTAATTGTGCAATGCATGAAACAAATATATATATTGACAAATATATGAACATATACAATATATATATATATATATATATATATATATATATCGAAAGGAAAATATAAATATAGAAGGGTTCATGCATCATGTGGAATGTTTTCATACTTCGTGGACGTTTCAAATATCTTTCTTTATTTTAAGCGTACTTGATTAGCAGAAAACGAATAAGCCTTTGAATGTGGTGGACGATAGTCTCCTTCTACGATACGTCAATTCCTCAACTTTTGGCAAGAGCGTGCTGATAACATGTTGTAGGCCTATTTGATTGAGTGATCTAGGGTTAGAGAGAGAGAGGGGTACGACAAGCTTTAGGGAGAAGAGAGATTGATTTAATTGTGAGATGTGTTTGATTCACCCCATTGTGCCTTTAGTTTGTACCCATTTTTAATTTGTAATTCTTTTTTAACTTGTCCCAATTTTCTTTTCAGTTTTAATTTGTACCCATATATTAATTTCTTTTTGTGCCCATATTTTTTAATGTTTATTTGTATTTGTATCCATATATTTTTTTTATTTGCACTTTTTTATTTTGCTAAATGTACCCATGCTAATTATATGTACCCATTCATGTAAAACTTTTTAATCTTAAAATGTAGTCATTCTTAAATATATCGATTTGTTTTATGTAAAATGTACCCTTCAATTTTTTTCTAATCCGTTTTTAAACTTATATGGGTACATTCTTTTTTCTTTGATTTAAAATGTATCCATATTTTTGAAAGTTTATTTGTATTTGTACCCATATATATATATATATATTTTTTTTTTTATTTGTACTTTTAATTTTGCTAAATGTACCCATGCTAATTATATGTACCCATTCATGTAAAACTTTTTAATCTTAAAATGTATTCATGCTTATACATACCAATTTGTTATATGTAAAATGTACCCCTTTTTTTTATATATAAAATCTATTCAAAATTTTTCTAATCCATTTTTAAACTTATATGGGTACATTTTTTTTCTTTGATTTTAAAATGTATCCATGTCAAGTTTAATCGAAGAAATTTATTAATGTTATTAAGCCTAATATCTTTTTTTTATTTTTTTTATTTTTTTGTGATTTTGAAGAATGTACCCATGTTTTTATACAAGAATTTTTTTGGTTAATTTTGATGAATGTACCCATGTTTATATATACACACACACACACACAATAGTATATTTATATTTTAATATTTTTAATCCCACAAATTATGGTTTTTTTATTTAAAATCTCATTTATATTAACAACTAAAATTTCTAATTTTTAATTTAAAAAATATAGTAACGTACGTAGAAATAAATTATCACATTAATTTTAGGGACCTCGATCAAAAATAAAAAACCAACAAGGTTTCAATCAAAGAATATTCATAACTAAGAACTGCATTCAAAGTCTCCCAATTAATAATCATGAGGGCGAATCAAAACAATATTAAATGAATTATACTCAAACTTAATTAAGAAATTAGGGTTAGCTCAATGGTGAGAGTCGTTACAGTGATAGGTAAGAATACTCTAGAAATTCCGGTTTAAAATCCTGTTTTTGTTGTGGCCTATATTTAACTAATAGGGGAAGGGGGCCAGCGGCACAGATTAGGGTTGTGGAGAGGAATGTGTGTTATTCTTCCTACGTAGTGCCTTTATTTATAATAACAAGAGAGAGAAGAAATCATTCTCCTCTAAGGAATACAAGTCCATATAGGAAAGAATAACTAGAATTAAATCAAATCAAATCTAGGATTTACACAATCACACTTAAACTAGAAGTTTACAACACTCCCCCTTGAGTGTGTAAATACTCAAGTAGATTCGACATCATGTAGAGGTTGAGAAAATCGACTCGTCGACACTGATTCCAGGAACATGCTATTCTTAATAAGGTAGGAACTTGCATAAGGAAGTAAGTCTTACAAAAAACCCTATGGCTATGGTAAAAACCCGCGTATGGACAAAATCCATAATCTAAGGAAAAATGCGTGAGAAATACAAAGTCAAATGAAACGTCTACGGGACATCATCAGGGATATGATCAACCGAAGGTGGGTGCCTCGTTAGGTAGCAAAAACTTAGTGGGAAAAATGCTTCTAATTGTAGGGAAAAGAGTACATTAAGATCAAGCAAGTATACTTTAGGATACTCTCCCTGAGTTTAACATAATTCCAAAGAAAATTAGCAATGTTACAACTAAAAAATTTTAAGCATACCAATTCCTTGAACAAGCTTCTGAAACCTCGCCTTCGATAGTGATTTGGTGAAGAGGTCAACCAGATTTTCTTGTGAACGGATTTGCGTGGCTTCAATCTTCTGATGCTCTTGTTGTTAATGTGAGAAGAAAAACTTCGGCGCAATATGCTTGGTGTTGTCTTCTTTGATGTAACCCTTGTTGAGCTATTCGATGCATGTTGCGTTGTCTTCATAAATCGTTGTTAGGACATCAACGATGGGGTAAAGATTGCAGAAGCTTCGACTATGGCCCATAATTGCTCTCAGGCAAAAGCATTCCCGAGTTACTTCATGCAATGCTAGAATTTCAACATGGCTAAATGAAGTGGCAACTAAGGTCTGTTTAGTTGACCCTCAAGAGATTGCGGTGCCACCAAAGGTAAAGACATAACCCATTTGAGAGCACGCCTTGTGCGGCTTAGATAAGTATTATGCATTGGCATAACCAACAAAGCGAGAATCGACTCGAGATAAGGGGGTGTGACATCACTCGAGAATCATAGGGATAGAACAAGCCCAAATTCGTAGTACCCTTAAGGTAGCAGAAAATGTCTTTAACAACAGTCTAGTGTTTGCGTATTGGTGCATTACTGTATCTTGCCAAATGATTAATAGCGAAAGAGATGTCGGGTCTAATGCATTGAGCTAAGTACAATAAAGAGCCTATCGCACTTAGATAAGGAACTTCAGGCTCCAAAATTTCTTCATCATCCTCCTTTGGGTGGAAGGGATCTCGTTTTGCATCTAGAGATCGAATGACCATAAAAGTACTCAAAGGCTTCACTTTATCCTCATTAAAGAGGTGCAACACCTTCTGGGTGTAGTTCGTTTGATGTAATAAGATTCTATCCAAACGGTGCTCTATCTTGAGACTAAGACAATATCAAGTCTTTCTAGATCTTTCATCTCAAATTCCGACTTTAGGTGCATGACAGTTCTTGCGAGCTCTTCAGGAGTTCCGACAAGGTTTATGTCATTGACATATACTGCAACAATCGCAAAACCAGAATGTGACTTCTTAATGAACACACAAGAGCATAGTTCATTGTTATATCCTTGACGAGTCAAATACTCACTCAGATGGTTATACCACATTTTTCTGGATTGCTTCAAATCGTAGAGTGAATGCCTTAGCCGAATTGAGAGGTATTCTGGGGTTTGGAAATATTTGATCCAGTCAATGTAAGTTATTTGGGAACTTTTATATAAATTTTCGTATTAAGATCCCTATAGAGATACGTAGTTACTACATCCATCAGTTGCATACTTAGTTTTTCAGAAACTACCAAGTTGATAAGGTAGCGAAAAGTAATCACATCCATAACGAGTGAATAAGTTTTGTCATAGTCAATCCCAGGGCGTTGTGAGAAGCTTTGTGTAACAAGACGAGCTTTCTAATGCACAATTTCATTCTTCTCATTATGCTTCTGAACAAAAACCTACTTGTAGCCAACGGGCTTCACATGTGGAGAAGTAGGAGCTACAAGTCCAAACACTTTAGGTTTTGCAAGCGAATCGAGTTCGACTTGGATTGCTTGTTTCTAGTTTGATTAATCGGTTCTACATCAACATTCATGAACGGAACGGGGTTTAATGTCATCGTTCAACATAATCTCAGTACCTACTGCATATGCTAATACATCGTTGACGATCATCTCATTTCTACACCAAACATCATCCAAGCTAGCATAATAGATCGAAATCTCATGATTCTCGAGAGGTGGATTCGTCTCTTCAAGGATGCTTCTATAATCTAGAATTTCCTCATGAGTTGGATAGATTGAGTAGGCGACAATCGGATTCACGGTAGGCTTTTTAGGTGCTTGTGTCGTTGGTTTCCTCTTCTGGGGGTGTAAATCCTCTGAACCAAGAAGTCTGCCACGCTTGTGTGTAAAGGTAGATGATTAGCTAGCCGCTAATGTATGTGGATCGCCAAAGTTGGCGTCCCAGGCCTCCAGGAAGGAAGTCCGTCGTACATTTGGTACATCCATCTTTGCTGGAACATTTGCAACTGGAATATGTGACCTTGTCACTCGCGCTAGATCGGTGAAAGCATCTGGCATGCTTTGAGCTATGTTCTGAGGATCTAATATACGTTGCATTTCAGTTTCAGACTGAGTGGTGCGGGGATCTAAATGAGACAAAGTGAGAGTCATCCATGATAATTCACATCATTCATCAGGATCGTTGACGTTCTTATCTCCACTTAAAGATGGGAAGACTGTCTTATGGAAATGACAATCCGCAAAACGAGCGGTAAACAAATCGCTTGTCAAAGGTTCTAAATAATGAATAGTCGAAGGAGATCATATCCAACATAAATTCCCATCCTTCGTTGAGGCCCTATTTTTGTATGTAAAGGCAGCAGAATCGGCATATAGATCGCATAACAAAAAACACGCAGATGCGATATGTTGGGTTCGTATGCGGCAACCAATTGAAGAGCGCTATATGGTTGGGTTGCAACGACCCTTAAGCGGACCACCATGGTTGCATGCAATATTTCATGGCCCCAAGCAGCGATCAGGAGCTTGGTTTGTATGACCAACAATCAAGCAATCATTTGTAAGCGCTTAATGAATGCCTCTGCCAGGCGTTTTGGGTGTGAACATGAGGTACTAGATTTTCAACTTCAACCCATCCGACATGTAATAGTCATCAAAAGTTTTAGATGTGAATTCTCCAGAATTATCCAATCGAATATATTTGATGAAATAATCAGGGTGGTGAGCCTTGAGCTTGATAACCTAAGCCAACAGTTTAGAGAATGCAGCGTTCCTTGTGGACAACAAGCACGCGTGTGACTAACGTGTGGAAGCATCAACTAAAACCATAAAATATCTAAATGGTCCGTATGGAGGGTAAATCAGTCCACAAATGTCCCCCTAAATCTTTTATAGAAAAATAGGAGGATTCGAACGAATCTTGTCATAAGAAGGCTTAATAATAAGCTTTCCCATGGAGCAGGTTAGATATGTGATTCCTTGAATCGAACCTAAACTTCAGGTTAGTGGATACCCATGTGATGATTTGAGGAAACGGCGCATCGCTATTCGTCCAGGGTGTCCCAAACGATCATGCCAAAGTGTAATTTTGTGCGTGGTCCCAGAGGTAGGGCAGGCCACATAATGGCTTTCTGTAGGGCGCATGGTCGTAGTATACATACCATTCAGGATACACTCCATCTTCTCTAGAATATGCATCTGGCCATATTCGTAGGAAGTTATTCACATAAATTCAACTTCGTTTTCTACATAGGGTTTTAGCGTGGTAATTATTATCTCTAATGTCCTTAAAACTCATCAACGTTTTTTCAGAACTCGGAGAATAAAGTGCCTCATCAATGGTCAAAATTGTACCATTGGAAAACATTATACATGCCTTACCGTATCCTTCGATTAGGTTGGATGGGCCTGAGAGGGTTGTTAGAGGTGCATTCTTAGGTATGAAGTTAGTGAAATAGATGCGTTCATACAAAACGGTGTGCGTGGTTGCATTATCTGCCGGATAACTAACTTCCCCACTAGTCATACCTAGAATGAGAATTAATTTGAATCGATCATATTCATAGAAGTTCTAAAAACAAATATGCATTGAAAATAATTTTAAGTATTCAAGGATGGTAATTAATTAAAAACTTAATATCCAAAAATAAATCACCAACAAATTATCCAAATATAAAGGAAATTTGTTCAAAATTAAACCAAAAAACAAGGGAAGGTTCGGCCACTAGGTGGAATTCGGCCCCAATATCTAAATTTCAACTAGAAAAATAGTTTATGTCTAAGATTCTAATCTTCTATAGGGGCAACAGCCTCTTGAAAATCAGAAACCTCCATCTTGGTACTCTCTAGTTCGTCCACTTATATAAAGTTTGATTCAAACTTCTTACAACGAGAATGATATTTAGCTATAACCTTCTAGGGAGCTTGGCAAACACGAGACCAATGGTCATTTGAACCACAACGATAACACATATCCGCATTTATGGTTTCAGGTGCTTTGCCCTTATTCTTGAAGTTTGGGGCCTTGGGAGCGAGGTTAGGGCGTTTCTAGGCTTTGTTTTCTCTCTTAGATGTGCCTTGGCTCTGTTGACCTTAATGGGGTGGCTTCTGGCCGCCCTTAACACGCCTATTTTGGCATTTTGGTTGTTTATTTGTGCTATAGTGTGATTTAGGCACGACAATCGCCCCAATAGATCTAGCTTGATGATTCTTCATCAACAACTGATTTCGTTTTTCAGCGAGAAGTAAACCAGAGATCAAATCCGAAAATTTAGCTAACTTATGAGCTCTATATTGTTGCTACAGGACAATATTAGTAGCAGAGAAGGTCAAATAGGTCTTCCCCATGAGATCTTCTTTAGTCAAGGTCTTGTTATAGAACTTGAGAAGTGATCGGAATCGACAAACTTCAGAATTATATTCATTCATAGACTTAGAGTCTTCGAAGCATAAATGATGCCAGTTATGTCTTGTTTCAGGTAAGAAGATGTCATTTTGGTGATCAAAACGATCAGCCAAAGTGACCCATATTGCTCGTGGATCCTCCTTAGCAAGGTACTCGGTTTGCAATGCATCATGAATATGCCTTCGGATGAAGATCATTGCAGTGGCTTTCTCAGCTCCGCCAACTGGGTTGTCCGTCTCATCTTCAATGGTGGGACGCAAATTCTTTGCAGTAAGGTGGAGCTTCACATCTTGGACCCACTTGAGGTAGTTTATTCCAGAGATCTTAAAGCGGTAAAGTCGAGTTTGTTCAAATTCGACATCTTCCTATCACCAAATAGATAGACAAGATGTGGTTAGTGTAATGGATAAGAATATCAATCCATTCACATAGGAGTAAAACATTCAGGTTCTAATAGACATGTATTGGTTTAAATTCGCATGAAAAAGCTTCGAGTTTTCATGGGTGATGTTTTTAAGGAAAACTTCAAGTTTTCAAACAAAAACTTCAGGTTTCGAAATAATTATAAACTTCAGGTTCATATGTTCTTGTAGACAAACACAAATATATATACAAAAATATGCAACAATAAAATATGCAAATAGAACTTTAGATCTATAGTTATAATTGAAATAATTATTTGGACTTTAGGCCAAATTTAAAGTGTGGGTGAAAAAATTATAAAACCCAATTTGTCTAAAAAATTAAACAATAAAACTCGGGGTCCAAAAACATAGACCAAAACCCAAGAGTGGGTTGAGCAAATTTGTACAGTCGTCTAGGCCCAAAAATTGGGCTTCGATAAACACGGGCTAATTAGGCCTCAAATAGAATGTGGGCTGTAAGCCTAATAGCAGCAAACGGGTTGCAAGAAACCGAGTCCAATAAACAGAGGCCTAGATGGGTACTAATCAGGTGCAGCGTGGTATAGGTGCACCGGTTCACTAGCTGCAGGCTGAGATCGCATGTATCGCGGGTGCAGGGACACCATAGCCTTCATGCTGGTGCCATGTGTTGGGTCGAGCCATGGTCTTGGGCCGATTCAGTCATGAAAAGTTTTTTTTGCTTTTTTTTTTTTCACATGCTGAGAGGGTCAACCCAATTGGGCTTGGTGTGGTCACCGAGAACAAAGATCCGCGCCGTCGCTTCAGGTGGCCGTGTTCTGGTCAAAAAACTCGAAACGAGTTGTGATTTTTGACATGGAACCTAGATGGTGTGACAGAGAAGGTCTTGACGTCCTAAAACCAAAGAAAAACCTAGGATTCAAATTGGGTTTTCGAAATCCGGGGAAATTCATACGAATCTCGACCAAAAACAATGTCAGCGATGACTGAAAGTCGTCGAGGATGGCAGCCGTAGTGGCTGGGCATGGCTGCAGGCCATGCATGTGACGCCGTGAAGCATCGGGGTTTTTAGGCTAGGTTCCAGAGGCTTAGAGCTTCAGGCTTTGGCTGTGGCACGAGTTTGGGTTCGAAGAACCCTAGAATTTTTTTTTTCCTTATTTCCATATTATAATTCAATGTATATTAACAAATAATTTGATGCATGAGCATATATAGGATGCAATTTGGTAGAAAAATCTAGAATTTTGACACAATCATCTTGAAAGGCACACGAACATCCTCCAATTGGAATTGCTATCCGTTTGATCACTTTTTGCTTCAGAGGAAGTCAAATGTCCTACATTGAAAATATAATCCAAAGTATCAAAATTCTACCGAAATAACCAATAAATTAATTCTAAGATTAGGGTAAAATATAAAGTATAATATCGACTCATCACAATTCATGGCAAATATCAAATTCACATCATTCAACAATTAAGGATATAATGCATACACAATTTATGTAAAATCTAAAATTCAAAAAACGTACAATTGGATCATCCATTATGGTGAATGTTCATGCTATCAGGGCTGCAAAAACATCGAGATAAAAACTACTGTTTTGAAAGAACCTGATTGCGTGATGATATTGATGAACTGGTTTGATGCAAAAAAATTTCTTCAATTTCGGCTTTCCATCTCCAATGCTTGTTTCATGTTTAACACAAAAATTTAAATTGAATCAATAAAAGTATATGAATCAATAAAATTAAAATTTAATCAATTAAAAATAATTGAAACGTAATACTCCCCTGATTGAAGATGAATAATTTTCACGTTAGATTTCTAAGCGCAGCTGTAGGAGCATGCTGATAACATGTTGTGACCTATATTTAACTGACAGGGGAAGGGGGCCGGCGACAGAAAGATATGTATTTGTAGGGTTGTGTAGAGGAATATGTGTTATTCCCTATATGCAATGCCTTTATTTATAGTAATAAGAGAGAAGAAATCATTCTCCCCAAGAAATACAAGTCCATATAGGAAAGAATAACTAAAATGAAATCTAATTTAAGATTTACACAATCACACTTAAACTAGAAGGTTATAACATTTTTGTAAATAAAAAGGTTTTATCCAAATTATACTTTGTCAGGATAAAATGTTAGCTCTTGACTTTAAATTGACTAATTAATATGGTCTTCGTTCTCTTATTACGTGAGCCATACATGCATTTTCGTACGCAAAAATGCATGAGTCACACAGAGCTGAACCTTCAATACCATTTTATTTTGTTTATTTAGGGTTACATCTCCTGACTTCCAGATAATATCAAATAACATCTATATTCCTAAGGAAAAAGAAATAACACATATGCTTTGTTTTTTTTTGTTTTTTTTTTTAATTTTTTTTTATTATATTTTATTTTATGAAGAAATTGGCTGAAACTTCTCAAAATTATCTAGGGTTTTGGCCCTTTTTGGTATGATGCATATCACTACTGTATATACAACATCAAATACCAATAATTCAAACCAAAGACCTGGCAAGATAAATATAGAAATTAATGACAGTTCGTGAGGATGGAGGCAGTTTAGGCCCACTGAGGGTAGCTACTCCACTAAAATTTTCCGTGGAGGAAATAAATCAAGATGCTTACATAACTTCAATTTATCATAATTAAGTACTTTAACTGATTAGTTGAAAATTTTAAATAATATTTATAATAAGCTATCATTATAAAAAATTGTCTACAAGTTGGGCTAAGAAAATTTGAGAAGAAAAGAAAAACAATAAAAATATAGAATAAATTCTACTATCATGAATTTTTTTCTCAAGTCTGGAGGTTAAGGTCTCTCCTACTAAAGGAAATTTTTATCTCCGTCCCTGACTGATTAGGAAGAAAAGTTATACACAACTCATATATATTTGGAATTTTAGAGATTTGCTAATGCTACTTCGTGGCATATTGTATTTGGAATTTTGTTGAATTCTTCGCAAAATATATTAAAATCCAGATCTAGCAACTAAAAACTCGAAGTACATCGGATTATTATAAACGTTCCGACAGTTTCATCCTTGTAAATTGTATATGTAGAAAATGAAACGAATTATTGATGATTGATGAATGATGTATTGCAGGAAAAAAATTGAGTGTCTCGGGAATACAGTCAAACAATTGGTTGATTTTTTTTTATTTTTAAATATTCAATTACGTACGTGTATTATGACAGCTGTATCGAGCCATATCTTTGGCACACTGAAAAAATCTCTCCTACTGTAGTGTCATGGCCAAAAAAAGAGAGAGAGAGAGAATGGGAAGTAATGGATGCTAGTCGTGGGTAGCTAAGCATGACTTATTTTGTTGGCTGTTAGAAATTTCAGCAGAAGATAATATCATCAACTTGAGCTCATAACAAGAAATTTCAGATCTGTATATCTCTATCCATCTATATACATAAGATTCCATTGTGCATTGGAAAATGGTAAACCTCCTCCCAAGTCATTTGCTCCTATTGTATCAATCGACCTCACATAATTTGGACCATTCTCAGAAATGGACACGATGTTAGCATAATACATTGCTTTTATTTAATTAGTGCATGTTAGCGTGATATTGACAATATTAGTCAAGCGCATGACTTTCTTTCTGGGCAATATTCAAGAACGTATGATAAATATCTAAATTTGTGGGCCGAGTGATTAAAAATTTATTAATCATTGGATTTGTTATTAATATAAACTAGGGTGGAAGGTTAATTTAGTTTCTGAATTATCACTGAGTGAAAATTACGTTCATAAGATATTTTTTTTTTTTAGAAAAATCAGTCTTTAAATTATAAAAATTTGCTAATTATATCCCTAATATTAGATTCGAAGCTACTATATTCAATTTTCCGTCAATTTAAGTCATGTTGCTTGCATGTGATGCACATTGGAGGGTAGATTGGTAATTTTCTTATAAAAAAGGTATATGGAGTTAACTTTGGAGGGCAAATTAGAGGTTGGATTCTCAACCTTTATGAAATGTTAAGGACATATGACGAGAAAACGACGGTATTATATTCTAAAGTATGTTAAGTGACTTAAGTTGACAAAAAAAATTAGATAGAATAGCTTTAAATATAATAGTAGGGATGTAATTAGCAATTTTTAATGAATTTATGGATTTATTTTACCGAAAAATAATTCAGAAATCTAATTTTCACTGAGATGATAGTCAGAGACTAAATTGACACTTCACCCTATAATCAAAATTTCAAGAGAGAAGGGTATCCCGCTGATTCAAATGCAAAACAACCTTTGGCACTTAGTGAGCGTTTGTAAAAATTCGGTTACTTGATATTCAAGATCGGAATTCCTTGCTTTGCCTTGGTTTTTTTTTTTTTTTTTTTTTTTCCCTCTAGACCTTACAATTTTCTTATTAAACGACACATCATGTGAAGCAACATAAACAAAAATTACTATGAAACGTCGTTTGCCAAATTTAGACCCACATGAACAAATAATCCAATTCTCGTTTTTGTACGTCGGCTATATTAGATGAGGTCTAATGATTTCTGAATATACATGTCTGTGGCAGAGTGGTACTGCTCCCACTCGCCAGTCCTCCATCAATTATTATTAAAAATAATTTCCGCACGTCGTCTTTCTTCTTTCTCACATTTGCTTAATTTCTATTATTTAGTACTCTTTTGTTTTAATCAATCGAGAAGTCTGGATGAACTAGAGTGTACTAAAATAACTTTTTGTCAATTATTGAACAAGACAAATGGCGGGCGGGCCGATTTGATGGCGGCGTGAACAATTGGACATTGCTCAATTTAAGGCGATAGAAATTGAACTGTGATAGCAATGTGACCATATCTGTCGTTTTAAAAATTGGCCATCCTCAGCACACGGTACAAACACAAAAACAAGAGGACGTGATGTCGTTTTTTCACGCTACGTTGTATTTTGGTAGTTTTACCTTGAAATGATTAGTTAAATATAAAATATCTAATCTGAGGGAAAGTGAAAAGTTGTTTAGAAAGAGGAATATTTCAGACATCCTAGCTTAATTAAGAATATTTGAGTATTTTTGTATAACTTTTTTTTTTTCTTTTTGTTTTTGGTTTTTTGAAAAAAAGGGGACAACTGATGGCAAGCCATGATTATCCACATCTTACGAGGACCGGGAAGACTTACAGAGGCATTTCATTGTATAACTATCATTTTGGAGTAGCTTCCAGCGTACGAAAATTAGATCTCTACCGACAATTTGAATGACCTATTAAGTTTTTAGTTTTTTTTTGTTAAGGGAAGGATAATAATGAATTAGATGATCAAGCTACACATAAAACTTGGTCATTGGTTTACCAAGGTAGCTTTACTCTCCAAACCCGCACACAATATTAAAAAAGAACCAAGACCTCAAGAATTAGCTATCAACTACAAAATTAGTTTACTTCCTTTTCGTCCAGAGCGATTAGAAATGGTTAACTCCCCTATAGAAAAACCTCTCTGTCCACTATTTCTGAAATTTTATTAAATAAAAAAAGAACAAAAAAAAAAAAAATACAAGTGAGGGGACGAAGCCAAAATCCGCGAAGAAAAGAACAATACAACATCAAAAAATGAAAACTGGATGAAGAAAGAAGAAAAATTCCTCAAACTACAATCCCAAACCAAGCCAAGGAAAACTGTTTATAAATCACTAGATGATCAACTCCATAATTAACTAAGCAATTTGTCACTTGAAGTTGTGATACATATTAATTTGAGAAGCGGAAGCCAGGCAAGCTAGCAAAGTCTGAAAACAAAGCAGCATGAATTACCAACTTAGGAGAGTCATGCCAAACTAAATAAGGAAAAGATAGACCTATGTTAGCAAAGTTATCTGCAACAGCATTCCCTTCCTGAAAGATGTGTGAACAACAAAAATTCATCTAATGAATGCGGGCCTAAAAAGTAAATCATTGTGTGCGAAGAAATCAATGAGGATCAAATCATCCAAACCGAGAATATAAGCAATACTAGAAGAGTCACTTTCCAACCAAAGACACGCCAACCCCTCTGAAAAGAAAATTTTACAATAATAATAATTCTATAAAGTGCAGCAAAAGAAAAAATTGTGATGACCAATACCATGACAATCCCTAAAACGCCCAACAAGCAGCAGGATCAGGATTTTCCTTCGACAAACGATCTATATTAAGTTTAATCCAAGGATACCGAGGATGAGACCATAACATAGGAAAAATAGTAGGGGCCTTGAGAGAAATATGTTGAATCCCTAAGAAGAAATTATACAAGTATCTAAACCTTGAGAGTATCTTGTAATAAACCTCTCGCCGTGGACGAGGTCAGAAATAATGGACATGCAAGGATGATGGAAATATATTGAATGACCCTGAAATTAAACTTATTACAACCTTTCTAAACAACTGAAATAGTAAAAAAAGACTTGCAAAGACTCAAAGATTGTGCAACAGACAAGAAAAGCAGTTACGCACAAAAGCATCCCAAAAAAAATAGCCAAAGAATCTGAAACAAGCAAAGATGTACCAAATTAATACGCTAACCACTTCCAAAGTTGCTTAGAAAATTGGTAGCTAGAAAAGAAAAAAAAAAATGAGAAGTACATTCCTCATAAACATGACAAAGACAACAAATGGATGCCAAAGAAGTATCAAGTCGTTGCATTGTAACATCGCTAGGAAGTTTGTCACGAAAAAAAGGCCGAGTCAAAATAGATAGTCGAGACGGAATGAAAGACTGCTATGTAACTTTTGCCCAAGTACAGTCACTATGTCTCATTTGAATTAGATCATAATCAGAAGAGAAGGAAAAATTCCTAGAAAGAGATGGCTTCCTAAATCAATTTGTCATTAGTCGTTGTCAAGGGTACAAGATGATGCAAAAATTCATGAGCTTGAAAAATCTATAATGACCAACTCAAGAAGAATTGTAAAAGAAATGACTAGATATAATGAAGGGCTAATAATCAGCTTGTTCATCCATTTATCAAACTAAAAACAAATTGGTCTTCCATCTCCAATAATCCAACTACTATTAATATTCATAACAAGTACATCACCTTCAAACCACGCTACACAGATGACTACAAATAGACATTTTATTTTGTAACGCATGAGAGAAAAAATTTGGTGAGCAAAAGAACCTCACAAGGAAGAAGATTGTGAAGTAACCCCATCCAAAATTGACCAAAACCGTCAAGTTCAAAGTAGTTAAATAACGAGACCACCTTTAATTTTAGGCCCACACACCATATTCCCTTTAATAATTACCAATTTACGAGAAGCGAAATCTCTAGACCAAATAAAGTATCGTAAAGAGGAGAGATGCTTCAAAAGGCAAGCCATCCACTAATATAATGAGAAACTATACAAAACTAAACTTTAATAAACTGACTGCACTAATTGAACTCATCCAGCCATAGAAAGAAGTTTTCCTTTCCAACCCGAGAGACGGGCTTTAGCCTTATCAACCAAAGATTAAAAGTGAATTCTCCTTGGCTTACCACGAAAAATTAGGACACCAAGATACGTGAAGGGTGCAACACCTAAACGAAGCCCAAAATGTCTGGAGACAAAAGTCAAATGATGAAAAGAGGTGAACCCAAGATAAAAAGTGCTCTTACGTGCATCAATAAATTGTCCAAAAGCATGATCATACTTGATTGAGTGGGCCTGCCAGCGGGCCCCACCTCTGATTTCTAGTCTGCTACTCGCGTCCATGCACGAGTGAAGGCCTGATAGGAGCATATTCATGCGACTTAAATGGCTTGTTCTCGTACATTTACGTTATGTTTCTTTAGTTAGTTTAGTCCTTTATGCTTCTTTTGTGTGTTTTCAGGATAATAAGACGTGTTTGACGAAAGGATGCATTGTGGAGTGTTTTGGAGCACTATTGGGCTAAGGATGGATAGCTTATGCTTGGAGCCCAAGTGTTGGATGAAATTGAAGGCCTTGTAAGCACTTGAGGACACAAAACAATGGCCCTAACCCAATTACATTCACCTTGCCTTGGGCTTAACACAAACACCATTCCTTGCCATGCAAGGGGGAGCAATTTGGGTCCATTTCATGTACTTAAACCCTAGCCCAATCCACAATCACTTCAAAGCCATGCAAAACCTTTCAACACCCTTTAATCATTCCCCTTTAAGTTATGATTTTATTTCCTAACCCTACATGTATTATTTATTAGCATCTTCACATGCATTCACACACACTTCACACAAACAAACAATTCAATACCGTGCATTTCCACAATCTCATTCAACACATGCATTCCCTTCACATTCACCCACATGCACATTCAATCATTCACTCATGCACCCTTTATTCTTTAATCCAATTCAGCCATTTAATCATTCAACCATGCATCACAAAACACCACTCATTGCACATACCTTCCCCCTCTAATTCACATGCAAAAACCACCAACACATGCACCCATCTACATTCACTTTCTTTTGCCGAGCACTTCCCTTTCATTTCAGCATTTCCCCTTTTCATTTCCACCTTCCCACTTCATCATTGCACCACAAATCAACACATGCACCCTTTAATTCATTTAACACATATAATCATTCAACCATGCCGTGGCCTACACACACATGCATCCTGAAATCCTTTTTGCCGTGCCTTCCCCTTAGATTTTCAGCAACTTCTCTTCATCATTGCACCACAAATCATTCAACAAATGCATCCATAATCATTTCTCCAACCTAGCATTCCCATTCTTTAATCCAATTTCAGCAAACACATGCTTTCCAATCTAGCATTCCCATCATAATTCCACCACCAATTCAGCCACAAAACATCATCATTGCACCACAACATTCCTCCTTTACCGTGGCCTTCATTCCCATTTCCAGCATGCATTCACATGCATTTTCAGCACCTACACATCTCACTCACATGCACATTCACCCCTTTCTCTCCCTATAAAAACCCTTGCATTCATTCATTCAAGGACATCTCATTTCATACACAACACACCACAAACACTTCCATTCCTTCTCTTTGTCGTGAGTTCCCTTGTAATCCAAAAACCATCTTTCCATTTCCATCACTCCTCACTCCATTCCACACTTCCATTCCCCCAAACCAACTATCCTTAGACCTTATGCTACAATAAAGAGGAAGAGAAGAGGGCCTAAACGTTCATACAATTCAAGTTTGAGTTGTTGGAATGTTTAGGTGTTTCTTTGATTTCAATGTTTAATTTTAATTCTCTTTGTTTTGTATGAGGAACTAAACCCCCCCTTAGCTAGGGGGTGATTCGAAATATATGTTTATGCTTGCATTTTGATTTGATTACTTCTAATTGCATTTCATAAGTTGTGGATTCAATTTGTTTAACTATTTGATTGATAACCTATTTATGTATGTTTATTGAGAGTGCACGCTTAATTTTCATTCATGAATATGACGCTAGAATATAAGTGAGTTTCACCTAATCGTTATGAACTTATATTCACAAGTAGTGGAGGTTGCTTATAAACAATCGCGTTAAACGAATTCTTGGCATAAGTTTCATGCGTATTCCATAGTAACGAATGCCTCGTCAACACTTATAATTTTCATAGAGCGTAATGATTCTTGCTTGTATCTCTATTATGCAATCATGTAGGGGATTTGTGGGGAATGTTTTGAATTGTTGTATGCGCTAACCCATCCAATTCAATAACGTTAGGAAGATTTGAAGGTTAATTAGTGCATCACGGTTAACTTGGGGTGTTGAGAATTCATGGTTTATTGAAATGCAATTGGAAATCGTTTTATTATGCAAGTGTAACATATGTGGAGATGAACCCCTTAGCTATTCTATCATCCATTCATTCCATTTTATCATATTCATATTTACATTCTGTTTTAATTAGAATCTGTGCATTAGTTTTAATTTCGTAAAAACTCAATCCCCCTTTACTTTCTTATTCTTTAGTGCTTAGAATCTGTTTAGTTTATGTTTTAAAGCATTTTGAGTTTTTGGTTTGTCTTAGTATTTTAAAGTTTAGTTTTGCATTCTTTGAGTCTAGTATAGTGTTTTAAACTTTGTTTTTACGTTTTTGAGTCAAATCCAAGTGATTAACAATCCCTCATAATCCCCGGTCCAGAACGATCCCTACTTACATACTTACTACAATTGATAAAAGAGAGTTTAATTTGTGTGCGTATAATTTACGCATCAAATTTTGGCGCCGTTGCCGGGGATTAGAAAATTTGCTAATCCCTTGGATTGTTTGTTTCTGTTATGTATTTTAGATTTAGTTTTTTTTTTTTATTTATTTGTGTTTTGTTTGTTGAATTCAAGTACTAGATGGCACTTGATAATGCTTCTCTTTTGTCACAACTCATGGAAAGGTCCCAAATGCAAAGAGTTGATATATTGAATCTTCAATCAAGGAATAACGTGTTTTCCAATACTTACAATTCGGATTGGAGTGATCATTCAAACTCTATGTGGTGGGAACCTCAAAATGCTCAAAAAGGAGGATATTGGCAGCCACCACAACCTCATATTCAATATGCCCAACCAAACTTAAGTTCGTCAATAGATTATAATCAAAAGCTTAACGAATTAATTTGTTTGGTGCAGGGCTCACAAAATCAAGACAATGAGGCTCGACAAGAAGACAAAAGGTTGGACCACTTGGAAAAGAAAATTGGGCAGATCGCGGAGTTCGTAGGACAATTTTGCGACCAAGGCAAACTCCCTAGTTCAACCATTGTAAATCCGAAGGGAGAATTTGAAGCACCTTTGCTGGAAGCACTTATTGCTCCTACGCCATCTAATTCAAGTAAGGTTGTTCCAATTAGTTCTAACCCCATTCCACCTAATATCCCTATTCCTTGCAGGTTCATGAATTCCAAGGAAGAAGAAAGTGAAAAAGACATCTTGGAAGACCTTCCAAAGGTGCAAAGTAGGGAATTTCATGAATTCATCAAAGAGGATATACTTGAGACAACAATGCCCAAAGAAGTTGAATTTGATGACATTGGACAAGTCATCACATGCAATCTGGCCAAGTCCAATATCCCTGAAACTTTCAAAGGAGTGGTGTTTGTCATTGAGTTCTTGTCAGACAAAACAAGTAAGTCATTTTTTTCAAATTCCATTACATTTTATACTAACTTGTTGTTTTTTATGAATCAGGCACCTACATTAGAATTCAAACCAATGCCGGTTCACTTCAAGTATCACCTTCCATTCAAGGACCAATTCCATGCCGTTTGATTTTATTTATGTTAAAAAAAAAAAAAAAAAAAAAAAAAAAAGGAAGAAAGATACTAAACATGGAGAAAGATGGAGCCTTCACAGAGGATGTTTACGTGAAGCCCCACTACGAGGTGTCGAAGCAGAAGGAATAGAAGCGGACGGCATAGGAGCGGAAGGCATAGAAGCAGGAGGCATAGAAGCGGAAGGCATCGGAGCTAGAGCATTCCAGGCCTCAATACTTGGCCAAACGCTGGATGACCCAGGAAAAAGGTGCCTCTGGAGATAAGACGCAAGCCTTTGACGGTCACTGTGAATTCGACCCTCAGATTCTTGCAGCTCATCAAGCTTCCTCTTCATGCTCGCCGAATAGTTATTTGCAAGCACATGCAAACTTCTATTCTCGTACTTAAGCTGTTTAATTTCCTGCTTAAGACTTTCCACCTCTGCCATCAACGATTCCACCTGACGGGAGCGGGCAAGCAGGCGTAGGCCCATGTTGGACACAGAGCTCGCACACTGAACACTAAGTGCGAGGGACTCTTGAACGGCCAACTCATCGGACCGTCCTGACAGCAGCCTACTATCTTTTGGAGTGAGGAGGTTCCTAGCTACTATTGTAGCTGTTGTGGCGTCCTGCATCACAGAGTCTTCACCTGAAAGAGGACCGTTAGAAGATAAAAAATAAGGGCGCCATACATTACCTTGACGGGGCGCAACCGGATCGCTGCTGAGACTCAAATCTAAGCTAAGGTTCGATGAGTTTGCCATTTTTTTCAAAAGTATTCAAAGAGAAGGGGTGGATGGAGTTAAATTTCGAAGGGCCGGAGACGATTTTCAAGAATGGGAGATCTTCAGAGTGTGCATGTTGGCGGTGATCGATAGCTCTATAAAAAGCCAAGGCGACGCGTCCACCGATTCAAAGGGCCGGATTTTCCAGCGTAAGTTAGGCGACGCTCCCTCGGCTTTTCAGAAAATGCGTTCAACTTTGTCAAAAGATTTCTGACAAAGCTGAAAACACGTGGAGGCCATCATCGCAACTACACATCTTTAGCCGACAAGCGCAAAGTTCGGCGACGCTTTCTCTGCTTTTCAGAAGACGCGTGCAGCTTTGCCAAAAGGAGCCGCATCTGCACTACCACGTGTCGTTCAGAAATCGAAGGGGCGTCGTTCAGAAATCGAAGGGGCGCCTGCTCAGAAATCGAAGAGGCGTATTCAAAGATCGATGAGGCGCCACTATTTCAAAAAACCGGATTTGCGGGATCAAAACGTTTGTCGACAAGGGTAAAAAGTACCACCACTTGATATTATCTCTATATATGTCGACCTTCGTCTTTTATGGCAGGGCAAACCTGAAGAAAATGCCCAACTCTCCCTCACCTCAAAGCCTTTCGAAATACTCAATTCTTTCTTCTTCCCCAAATATGATACCAGATGTTTGGAGTACAGATGACCCAGGAGGAAACAGCACAACAAATACATGTGCTGATTCATTCACCGCTTCTTCAAAAGCAAAGGTATCTCATATCATCAAGGTCAAAAGCAAAAGTATCTCATATCATGCTCTTTCCCTGTCTTTTTCTTTGTCCTTGTTCTTACTCGCATGGCAAAGTAAAAGAAGCAATCAGCCGGCACTTGGAGTCAGTCTTCCGATCTGGAGCCAACTGCCTGGAATCTATTCCTGATTGCTTACCTAGCGTTGCTCTCGAGTAGTCATCTTCAACGGTTGATACACTTCCAGAGAAGGGACCACTCCTGCAAAGATTGAACAAAGAAACAGATAAAAGGGATAAGCTCAGACCTTCGGGGGAGACCAAAAGAACCATCCTGCTGCCCAGTTCAAGAAGTAGCACAAAGGAAAATCAACGATGGGCAGAAACCAGTTCAAGAGTAAGCCTGTGGAATCACCAAGATCAAGCCTCAATGCAATCACCAAGGAGAAGAGGGAATTTACACTCCATAACCAGATTTGCGTCCCTAAACTCTTATCTTTGTTAATTACATTCTGCCATGTTTAGTATGTTTAAGTGCTTTTTGTGTATTTACTTATGCTTTGTGTGAATCTATGCTTAAAACATTGAGGACAATGTTTGATTTAAGTGTGGGGGGGTAACTAAGTATGTTGATGCAAATTCGTTGAATTTTATCACCCATAACTTCAAGTGTTGTTCCTTGCTGTTTTAAATGTTTTTAAGGTGTTTTTAAACTGTTTTAGCGTGTTTTGTTGTATAACTCCGAAAATCACATAAAAATTTGAAAAACATTTTTTTTTGAAAAGCCCAAAAAGAGTGTTTTGAGTTGTTTTTGTGTCTTAGGGAACCTTCCAACGTTATGATGAGGATTTGGTTTGTAATTGCATGACTGTTAAAAAGAGTTATAAACATGGATGAAAGTTTGATTTACTCTTGGTATATGCTTAGTTATGGTTATAATGTATGACTTCACATGCAATTATAAAAGAAAAATTCGTTTTTGTAACATGCTTGAAGGAAGGAACTCATAATAACGCTACATCCCTGTGAGACTCGAGCCATCACCTTCTTTGGAGAGTTATATTCTGTGATTCTTTGTTTTCTAAAGTTGTTGCATGATCTCATTATTCCTTGCTTGGTTGCTACTTAGAATGCAATTGTATCATGATAGAACTAAATGCTAGAACTTATATCCGTTTCATTCAAAGCATGACATTGAATTGCATAACATATATCAAGATGAAGTTGTGTAGTTGCCACCATAGCCAAATAGCCTTACTTCCCATATTTCGTATATATTAGTTTTAACCCCGTTGAGCCTCGTTTAGCCTATTTTCTTTGCTAACCACATCACCCCTTACCTAGCCTAGAGTAGGACTTTCCTATACCCTTGTTCTTAAAGTATAGTGAGCATGACTTAAATGAATTCCTTTTGAGTTACATTATGCAAGGAAATAAGTGTGGGGGAGTAAAAGTTTGTTCTTACGTTTATATTTATGTTTTGAGATTCAAAAGAAAAAGAAGAAGAAAAGAAAAAGAAAAACAAAAAAAGGAGTGAAAATAAGTAAGAATGAACTCACGAGCGTTGATGGTTGAAGAAAGGGTCCAAAAAAAGTTGAATATGGCCCTAAGTTTTGTGTAATTCCCCCTTGGGTGATCAAAGTTGACTTCTGCATTCTAAAGGGAATTCTAAGTGCCTAATTCAATACTTTGCTCACTATTGCTTAAAGAACGTTTGTTATCCTTACCTTTCATTTTTAGCCAATTACCCCAAGCCCCATTACAACCCGTGACTTCAATCTTGAGTGTTATGTGTTTCAATTTGTGGAGTTTGAACTTGGTATGAGCTTATGGTGTCACTGGTTCTCGCATCTAAGTAGGAGCATTCCATTCATGAGATCATATCTAAACATGCTTATTAACTCCAGAAATTGCTCTCTTTATGATACATATATGTGAGTGTTCGTTTTCATATTTACATCAATCTTCTCACATGTAACTAGATTAGGGTGTGTAGTCAGAAAATCTGAGTGAAAATTGAGTACATATCTTGTAAGGAATTGAGCAAATTCTCTAAAGGCATGTTACTACATTCAAAATATAGTTTTAAATGCTTAATTGTGAATTAGTATGTGGTGACTATGATTAAGTATGTACTTAAGTGTAAAGATAACCAAAATCTGTGGGAATAATGATTTTTAACATGTCATGTGCATTGGAAATCCCTGAGGCAACGTTGGAAGGTTTAAGATTGTGTTTGGTTTGTTTCGTTTCGTTTTATTTTGTTTTTCTGTTTTGCTCGAGGACTAGCAAAAGCTAAGTGTGGGGGTATTTGATAGGAGCATATTCATGCGACTTAAATGGCTTGTTCTCGTACATTTACGTTATGTTTCTTTAGTTAGTTTAGTCCTTTATGCTTCTTTTGTGTGTTTTCAGGATAATAAGACGTGTTTGACGAAAGGATGCATTGTGGAGTGTTTTGGAGCACTATTGGGCTAAGGATGGATAGCTTATGCTTGGAGCCCAAGTGTTGGATGAAATTGAAGGCCTTGTAAGCACTTGAGTACACAAAACAATGGCCCTAACCCAATTACATTCACCTTGCCTTGGGCTTAACACAAACACCATTCCTTGCCATGCAAAGGGGAGCAATTTGGGTCCATTTCATGTACTTAAACCCTAGCCCAATCCACAATCACTTCAAAGCCATGCAAAACCTTTCAACACCCTTTAATCATTCCCCTTTAAGTTATGATTTTATTTCCTAACCCTACATGTATTATTTATTAGCATCTTCACATGCATTCACACACACTTCACACAAACAAACAATTCAATACCGTGCATTTCCACAATCTCATTCAACACATGCATTCCCTTCACATTCACCCACATGCACATTCAATCATTCACTCATGCACCCTTTATTCTTTAATCCAATTCAGCCATTTAATCATTCAACCATGCATCACAAAACACCACTCATTGCACATACCTTCCCCCTCTAATTCACATGCAAAAACCACCAACACATGCACCCATCTACATTCACTTTCTTTTGCCGAGCACTTCCCTTTCATTTCAGCATTTCCCCTTTTCATTTCCACCTTCCCACTTCATCATTGCACCACAAATCAACACATGCACCCTTTAATTCATTTAACACATATAATCATTCAACCATGCCGTGGCCTACACACACATGCATCCTGAAATCCTTTTTGCCGTGCCTTCCCCTTAGATTTTCAGCAACTTCTCTTCATCATTGCACCACAAATCATTCAACAAATGCATCCATAATCATTTCTCCAACCTAGCATTCCCATTCTTTAATCCAATTTCAGCAAACACATGCTTTCCAATCTAGCATTCCCATCATAATTCCACCACCAATTCAGCCACAAAACATCATCATTGCACCACAACATTCCTCCTTTGCCGTGGCCTTCATTCCCATTTCCAGCATGCATTCACATGCATTTTCAGCACCTACACATCTCACTCACATGCACATTCACCCCTTTCTCTCCCTATAAAAACCCTTGCATTCATTCATTCAAGGACATCTCATTTCATACACAACACACCACAAACACTTCCAGTCCTTCTCTTTGTCGTGAGTTCCCTTGTAATCCAAAAACCATCTTTCCATTTCCATCACTCCTCACTCCATTCCACACTTCCATTCCCCCAAACCAACTATCCTTAGACCTTATGCTACAATAAAGAGGAAGAGAAGAGGGCCTAAACGTTCATACAATTCAAGTTTGAGTTGTTGGAATGTTTAGGTGTTTCTTTGATTTCAATGTTTAATTTTAATTCTCTTTGTTTTGTATGAGGAACTAAACCCCCCCTTAGCTAGGGGGTGATTCGAAATATATGTTTATGCTTGCATTTTGATTTGATTACTTCTAATTGCATTTCATAAGTTGTGGATTCAATTTGTTTAACTATTTGATTGATAACCTATTTATGTATGTTTATTGAGAGTGCACGCTTAATTTTCATTCATGAATATGACGCTAGAATATAAGTGAGTTTCACCTAATCGTTATGAACTTATATTCACAAGTAGTGGAGGTTGCTTATAAACAATCGCGTTAAACGAATTCTTGGCATAAGTTTCATGCGTATTCCATAGTAACGAATGCCTCGTCAACACTTATAATTTTCATAGAGCGTAATGATTCTTGCTTGTATCTCTATTATGCAATCATGTAGGGGACTTGTGGGGAATGTTTTGAATTGTTGTATGCGCTAACCCATCCAATTCAATAACGTTAGGAAGATTTGAAGGTTAATTAGTGCATCACGGTTAACTTGGGGTGTTGAGAATTCATGGTTTATTGAAATGCAATTGGAAATCGTTTTATTATGCAAGTGTAACATATGTGGAGATGAACCCCTTAGCTATTCTATCATCCATTCATTCCATTTTATCATATTCATATTTACATTCTGTTTTAATTAGAATCTGTGCATTAGTTTTAATTTCGTAAAAACTCAATCCCCCTTTACTTTCTTATTCTTTAGTGCTTAGAATCTGTTTAGTTTATGTTTTAAAGCATTTTGAGTTTTTGGTTTGTCTTAGTATTTTAAAGTTTAGTTTTGCATTCTTTGAGTCTAGTATAGTGTTTTAAACTTTGTTTTTACGTTTTTGAGTCAAATCCAAGTGATTAACAATCCCTCCTAATCCCCGGTCCAGAACGATCCCTACTTACATACTTACTACAATTGATAAAAGAGGGTTTAATTTGTGTGCGTATAATTTACGCATCAAGGCCACGCACCAAGCTCAAAAAAAACAAATGGGCGGTCTCTTGGTCAGTCGATTTTAGGCTGGCTTAGGCTGGATGCCAGTCTTGGCTAAGTCCCAGCCTATTTTTTCCACTGAGTGCTGGCCTGTTTTGCTTCCGGTGGAAGTGCTTTAAAAGCTTGAATTTCCCACTCTCCCGTTATATGTTCAGGACTAACCGTGCCAATCTAAATTACATTGTTTACCCTTACTTTCACGCCTTGGTACATATCGTGTGCCATGATTCAGAACATCTAATTAATTAAGCCAGTATTGTTGGTTGCTCCACAAAGTAATCTCATTGATCTAATCGAATAAAAAAAAAAAAGCACTAAATATAAAATGATGTTGATCAATTCGTCATTATTCCAAAAGAAACTTTGGCTCCTTTTTTTTTCACAAGTAGGCATTTTTATATCTATATCAATTGCAATTTGACATGTGTGTTAATTTTTTATTTTTGTATTTTTAATCAGTTACTTATGGGTATGAAAAAAATTGTTATTTGCATAAATAAAAGAATAGTCAAGCAATGACCATGTTAGTATTATTTAGAACGTTTTTTTAAGAAAAATACGATGTTTCATTCATTGAATAAAAGACATTACATAGATCCATTAATGAAAAGTTTAGCCCCAAAGGGTCTTTGCAAACTAGAAAAGGAATTACAATTAAATATAACCAATTACAAAACAATAAGTGGACTTCAAGCACTTCTTCAAAAGCAAGCTCACCAAAAACCGGAAAATACAAGAATCAATAGAACATCTAAGTTTCGTATAACACATTATTTTGCTATATATATTAATATCTACATAAATTTCAAGGCCGACCTTAGAGGTATGCCAGTGCAGCCACTGTACAGGAAAAGGTTCCCAGCATAGGTAGTATTTCATGACAAATAAGTTTTAACAGCTTACTGTTCTCCTACCAACTGTTTGGAAAATATGATATGCTAATCATATGCATACGTATATTTGACAAACATAAATATGGTAAAATAACATTTATTAACATATATACTGGCTATTACGTACCTTGATCTTCTCAACCTCAAAAAACCGAGAATGATTGGTAGCAAAATAAGCTTCTGGGTTGCACTCCACAATCCTGTTCTTCCTGCAAAAAGGCAACCAATGACTTGTATATAGAAACTGAAGGTTACTGTTTCATTCAATATCCAGAATAATTATAACAGATTTGTTATATATAGTCTGGAACCATCAAAGGGACCAAGAGAAAGCTTGGATTGAAGATATAAGAATTTGTGTCAAGACAAAGACTTTGTATGAATGTTTGCTAGTTAATCTTGACTACAAACGTATTGAATCTTGATAAGTCGAGCAAGAACAAGTTCACGAATGTAATGGTAGTCAATTTCGATGTGTTTAGTTCGGGCATGAAAAACAGGGTTAAAAGCTAGAAAGATCGCAGAAATATTATCAATTCAGAGATGAGGAATCTGTGGTAATGAAAGACCAATATCTCTAAAAACTTTACATATCCATGTGATTTTTGTAGAAGTGTGAGCCAAAGACCGGTACTCAGCTTCAGTTGAGGATCGTGCAACTGCGGACTGATTCTTGGCACTCCAACTAATCAAATTAGAACCAAGAAAGATACAATAACCACTGGTGGACCTTCTGTCAAAGGTACACTCTCCCCAATCGGCCTCAACTTACACAGTAAGATGCAAAGTTCCTAGTTTGGAGACCATAATCCATGTGTAAGAGTACCTTTAAAAATGGAGAATCCGTTTGGTAGCTTGAAGATGAAAGTCTCGTGGAGCATGCATAAATTGGCATACTTGGTTAACCATAAAGGAAATGTCTGGTCGAGTCTAGGTAAGATCTTGCAAGGCACCAACGATGGATCTATACTCTGTGGGGTTAGACAACAGTGAACATTTGTGATCGAGCTTGGCTGTGCCTAAAGGAGTGGAACAAGGTTTATGAAGAAGGTTAAGTAAGTACTAGCCTTGATGTGGAAATATGCCTTCTGAAGATCTATGCATCTTAAGTCCTAAAAAGTAGTGTAACGGACCCAAATCTTTGACTGGAAATATAGTGCTTAGTTTCTAGATAAAATGTTAACAGAGAGTGGCATTAAGACCAGTGATTAAAATGAACATATATAAGAATGATAACCAAGGTTGGAGTTTTTAAGATAAAAATAGAAGCATCAGAGGATGATTGCTGAAAACCAAAGGAATGCAACACTTGGAATAATCTGTCAAACCAAGCCCTGGGAGCCTGTTTAAGGCCATAGATGGACTTTCTAAGTATGTAAACATGATTTGGGAAAGATGGATCACTGATCCCAGGAGGTTGCTACATAAAAACATCTTCTTGTAGATTCCCATGCAAGAAGGCATTACTTATGTCTAATTGGTTTAAAAACCATTGAAATTGAGCTACAAGGAACAATAAGATTCTGATGGTAACAGGTTTAGCAACAGGGCTAAAGGTTTCCTTATAGTTAATTTCATCTTGTTGATGAAACCTTTTTGCAACGAGCCGAGTCTTGTATCAGTCGATAGAACCATTAGGATCTTTCTTAATCTTAAACACCCACTTACAACCAACAACATTTTGATTTGGAGATAACGGAACAAGAATCCAAGTTCCTATAGATTGCAAAGCATTAAACTCTTCTTGCATGGTAGATCTCCAATGAGCATGCTTTGAAGCTTGCAAATAAGTAGATGGAACAAAGTCTATGGAAGAATGAAAGGGGATGTTTAGTTGCTGAAAAAGCCTTTGGCTTGAATATCCCTGCTTTTGACCGTGTAATCATAAGGTGAGTATTTGGTGCAATGAAGAGGACAATGAGGTCAATAGTGGGAGCAATATTAAAGTCAATAATAGCTACTGGTGAAGCAACATGTGAATCAACAGTTGGTGCAGGGGAATTATCATGTGCATCAACAGACTGAACATGTAAAGTAGCAGCATTTGAATTAGCATTGGAAACACTGTGGATAGAGGATAGTGAACCAACTCGAGAACCAGCATTTGAATTAGTTGCTGGAATAGTGAAAGATGCCTCGGACCTGGAAAAATGAGGAATGGTGAACTGAAAATCCATTTGAGAAGTATCAGGGATAGATACAGGAGATATATGAGCTGCACTTGTGGGAGAGAACTGAGAGTGATGAAAGGGAAAAGTAGATTCATCAAAAACCACATGACGATGTATATATACCCTCTAAGTAAATGGATCCAAGCATCGATACCCGTTATGTTGGAGACTATACCCCAAGAACACACAATACTTACTCTTGCTATCCAATTTTGAAATTATATAAGGCTTAAGCCAAGGGAAACAACTACAACCAAACATGTTCAGTTAATATAATCAGGTGGAGTGTGAAACAATAATTCCTAAGAAGACTACAATATGCAAGAAAGAAGGAGTCTATTGAAGTAAGTCGCAGTGAAAAATGCCTCCACCTAGAAAACATGAGGAACATTAGAAGCAACCAATAAAGTTTGAGTAGTGTCTACAAGATGACGATGTTTCCTTTCTACATAACTATTTTGTTCAGGTGTGTGCGGACAGCTAAATTGATGAATAATGCCATGTGTTTTGAGAAATGACTGTAAATCATTACTAGTAAATTCACCCCCTGAATCTGAACGAAGAACTTTGATTTTATTGCTAAAGAGATTTTTTACATAACTCTTAAACTCAACAAGTACAGAATGCACTTCAGATTTTGACTTTAAAGGAAAGAACCAACTGTATTTACTAAAATCATCAACGATCAACAGATAATACCGATAACCATTCACTGACATAACAGGAGCTGGTCCCTAAAGATCACAATGTAAAAGTTCTAAACAAGAAGAGGAATAAGAACTAATAGTACTAAACGATTACTTGTGACTTTTTGTAAGAACACAGTTGGAACAAAAGAAATCCACTGAAGTGCTTCCTTGAAGAGCAAGCTTATTATATGAAAGAACATGCCTGAAGATGGATGACCAAGTTTGCTGTACCATACTCAAACTGATGCTTTGACACTTATTAAGGCAGTAGATGAAGTAGCATACGATGGAGATGACCGAGTTGAACATTGCAGGGGATAGAAACCACCCTAAACCGGTCCCTGCAAAAGCGTCTTCCCCGTAGAACGATCATTTACAAAGGATCCATCAGAATTAAGTGTCAAAGAATAGTAATTATCCTTGAGAAATTGATATGCAGAGACTAAATTATGCTGCATTTGGGGAACATGAAGAACATTTTGTAGTTTAAACGTGGCAGATGGAGTGTGTAAAAAGGAAGAACCAAGGTTATTCATGTTAAAACATTTACCATCACCAATGTAGACCTTGTCTTCACCACCGTAAAGTGTAGGAGATGAAATGTTAGAAATATCATTGGTGATGTGTGAGGTGGCACCTGAATCAATAATCTAAGAAGAAAAAGGCTTTGATGAGAAATGAGCACACATAACAGCTAGTTTGGCAAGAGGAATTTTGCCAAAGATATCCGAATTCATTCGATCAAAACAATCAATAGCCTCATGACTGCTTGATCCACATATTTGACAAATAATACCATGGGAGCGTTGAGATTTTCCATGAGAGCCTTGATTGTTACCACGAAAGTTGTTACCTTTGTAATTTCCACGATGTCCATGAGCATTGCCTCTGTAAGTTCCTCTATGATTGCCTCTGTAATTACCACGATAAGGTTGGGACTAAACAACAAAGGCTTGATGGTGCAGTGGTGTAGGCAACAGAGGAGGCTGTGATTGAGCAGCAAAAGCATGAAAAGGTTCTGTAGTGCTAGATAAGGCAAGTTTCTTCCTTCGAGACATTGACAACTCTTTGGTGAATAGTAGGCCGTGCAATTCATCCAACGTTGTGGTTGAGATATGAAGGAGAATGAAATTAGTGAAGGACTGGAATTCATCAGGTAAACCAGCCAGTGTAGTAACAATTAAGTCCCGATCAGTGACCAGAGCACGGGCGGCCATCAAGGCATTAGAAATTTCCTTAATTTGTTGAAGATAATAAAAAATCGACTGTAAACCTTTTTGAATTGACTGGAGACAAGATCATAATTGATGAATGTGAGCATCTGAGACTCCTCCAAAATGTTGCTCAAGCTTGAGCCATAGATCCTGAGATGATGAAATGCCGACAGTGAACATAATCACTTTTTAGACATAGTAGAGTTCAACCAAATCAGAAGGTTCTGATCTTTCTCATACCAGATCTCAAATGCAGGATTGAGAAATCGATCGGGAAGAAGAGGCAGTGGACAGACTTCAGTAGCATCAATGATGCTAAGAAACTTATATTTGCGCAGAATGGGAGCAAATAAAGCACGACATGGGAGATAATTGGAGTGTTTGGGCTTGATTTGCACCATGCTTCCAATGTTTTGGATCATAAAAGAGGTATACGAATTCGAAGAGAACGACGAATTTGAGGAATTAGGGTTTGGAGCTTGCACCGACTCACTTGGAGAAGACGAAGTAGACGTTGACGCCATTAACAAATTGCAATGAGAGAAATACCTATCGACTACACAAAGGTTGGGATAGAAGAAGAACAATGAAGAATTTCAGCAAGATTGATGAAGAAAAATTAGAGATTGGGAGTGAGAGCAAAGAGGATCGAGGGAGAAAGAGCTGTGAGGCGAGACGAGCTTGATACCATATAGAAACGGAAGGTTACTGTTTCATTCAATATCCTAAATAATAACAACAGATTTATTATATATAGTCTTGAGCTTTTCTATCAGATTGCACTAAGATTGCACTAATACCCTTAACTAAAATAACAATTTACAGCAATGACACTAACAAACTCTAACGAACTCTTACCATCACTTTGATGACCATACTTTAGCTTCTTTATTGCAAACTTGGCAGCCTCCATGAAAGCAAAGAGAGTCAGCGCCGAGCCCCCTTCATCCGAAACATACACCGAAAGCTTCTTCAATCAGATTGCACTAATACCCTTAACTAAAATAACAATTTACAACAATGACACTAACAAACTCTAACGAACTCTTATCAGTACTTTGATGACTATACTTTAGCTTCTTTATTGCAAACTTGGCAGCCTCCATGAAAGCAAAGAGAGTCAGCGCCGAGCCCCCTTCATCCGAAACATACACCGAAAGCTTTTCTGTCGGGTAATCATGAGCCATGACCGACAGGGCCGTGTTCACCACGTTCATTGGTGACTCCTTGTACGGATCGGCAGTGCATATGAACAAGTCCAATGCAGGAACATCCAATTCTTGTACAACCCCTTTCAGGTTTTTCGTCACGGTATATTGGTCGGCATTCCAAAACATATACTGTGTGGTGGTGAACATGAAAGCAAGAATAGAGTCAGAGACAAGGAAGGTGAGGGTAATGAAGAAAGATGTTGCGGTTGTGAAGTTGAGGAGAGAGAGTGAACGGTGATAGAGAAGGGTTAAGATGGCACACGAATGAACCACCGCGAATAAGCGGTTTGTGGTGGTTTGACGAGAGGGCTTGGACGTGTGGAGTGGGAGGTCGTCATGAGTGGTTCTCATGGTGTGTGTTTGCTGCTATGTCACACGCATGGGAAAGAGTTTTAGTTATAGGGCTTATACCAGATAGATCTGAATATATTAACAAAGCATTTCACGGTACATGCATATTCCAAATTCCAATTTTATGCTAGTCAAGCATATGAATTATTGTTTTGGCAAGACAAAAATCATTCTTCGGGACATGTGTTTAAGTGGTAAAGAAAGACTAGAATTCGACTTGATTTTCTCATTTTTCAAATTGATGAACTTATAAGTATTATCGTAAAAACAGATTCAGTGTATTATAATAGTGGTAGGCGATAAAATTATAATAATAGTGTATAACAAACTTGATACTTCTAGTTCAATTTATTTTTATTTTTTTTCATATCAATAATTTTTTTAAATGTTATGTATTACCGCACTGCAACTTGAATAACTTGCATATGATAAAGTTAATATTTTATAATTGAAAAATAATTAAAGGTTAAATTTTTTCATGGTCCTTATAGTGACACTGTATTTTTAATGTGACCCCTATAGTGAAAAAGTTGTTAATTAAATACTTGTGGTGAACTCCTTTAGCAATTAAAAGTCCAAATCAAAACTTATGTTAGTATTTTGTTTTAAAACGTGGTTAAAATCGTCATTTTAAACAATTGGCACAACTCATAAGCCTAAATCATCTATCCTATGAGTTCTCTAATAACTTCCCATTTCTCAATGATCATCTATGTAATATGTGGACAACCAATGAGGGATGGTCATAATAAGGTTTATAAGTCGTTTTCAGATTTAATTGAAGAGAAAGAAGAAAGATTTCGTGAAAGGCGTATAGATGATCATTTAGAAATGGGATTTCATACACATACAATTTGCACGGCTTCTTAGTTAAGAGAATTGTTTGAAATGATGATTTTAACCACGTTTTTAATGAAATACTAATAGAAATTTTGATTCGCACTATAATTGTTAACGAAGTTCACCATAAATATTTAACTAATAATTTTTTCACCACAAAGATCACATTAAAAATAGGGTAAAGTACAAAAAACTATCTCAATTATTGGTGTCACGACATTTTCGTACCTCATCTTTTAAAATTAACAATGTCATACCTCATCTTTAGAATTTGGTCCAATGTTATACCTTCCGTTACTTGGCCGTTTACCTTTCAGTTAAATGCTGACGTGGCTTGATCCGGATCCCACTTTCTATTAAAAAATTAATAAAATATTATTAAAAACTAAAAAAAAAAAAATATATTAAAAGAAAAGTAAAAAAAAAAAAAAAAAATCCCACTTTCCTCCTCCTTCTTCCTCCTTCTTCTTTTGCAAATTTGGGTTTTTTTTTTTTGTCTTCTTCTTCTTCCTCCTTCTTCTTCTTCTGCTTCATCTTCTTCCTCCTCCTCCTTCTTCTTCTTCCTCCTTCTTCTTTTGTAGATTCGAGTTTTTTTTTTTTTTTTTTCTTCTTCCTCCTCCTCCTCCTTCTTCTTCCGCCTTCTTCTTCTTCTTCTTCTTCTGGGTTGCAGATTCGAGTTTTTTTTTTTCGGTTTTTTTTTTCCTCGTCTTCTTCCTCCTCCTTTTCTTGTTCTTCTTCTTCTTCTTCTTCTTGTTCTTCTTGGGATGCAGATTCGGTTTTTTTTTCTTCTTCTTCTTCCTCCTTTTTTTCTGGGTTGCAGGAAAGGGGGCTGGAAGGGAGAAGAAGATGAAGATGGGGGAGAAGAGAGAGAAGAAGGAGGTGGGGGGGGGGGGAAGGGTACGAACAGAAGGTTTCTTTTTTTTTTTTTAACTTTTTATTATTATTTTAATATTTAAAAATTATTAAATGATTTTTTTTAGTTTTTAATAATATTTATAATTTTTTAATAGAAAGTGGGACCCGGATCAAGCCACGTCAACCTTTAACTGAAAAATAAACGGCCAAGTAACAGAAGGTATAACATTGGACAAAATTCTAAAGATGAGGTATGAAAGTGTCGTGACATCAATAGTTAAGGTAGTTTTTTATACTTTACCCTTAAAAATAAAGTGCCACTGCAGAAACCACGAAAGAAATTTGGCCCTAATAAAAACATTATAACATAAACGCTTTGTTAATACTACATAACGACTACATTGGAAACTTACTTTTCAAACCCTCAAACCCTACACCTCTGAGTGCACCCCATAAAATATCATTTATGTTTCCTTTTTCAGTAAAGTTATTCACAAAAGTAATAGAATAATCAAAATCTGTTTTGCAGTCGTGGGCGACATTTCCCTATGGATATATGTAAATCCGATTGGACCATATGAAGTTATAGGTGTATTAGATTCAAATCCTCATCATCAACAAATTATTTAAACGAAGATAGGGTCTGATTTCATGAGTGTGTGTTCTCACGTCGCGCTCCCTCCAACTTGGCCATAGCTTTATCATTTAATGATGAGGATGTTGGTGGAAGGCCTCATACAACGTGCAGCACTGCATATGAATCACTGCTTTTGGAATTTTGGAAAATGAACATTATCCTAAATATTGTTCAACCCATGTCATCTTAGCAATATGCAAACTAAAATGTCTCTTAAACTATCAGACTATTATAAAATGTGTATTATCAAATTCATCGTGTGTTAATATAATTTTTTCATCGTTTCTGATAAATATTAGTCTAATATATAATACATTCACCATAAACTTTGAACAACGCATGGCCTACTTAAAGGAAACCTAACACAATGGACGGCAAGTGGTCCAAAATACAAATTTTATTTTGCAAATTGCAAAAGAAGATTGGTGGAGTAGATAGTAGAACACCAAGAAATCTGTGGGGCAGAGAAAGCACAAAACTGCCTTAGACCCCTAAGGCTAAATACTCTTTTGAGGGTGTGATCATCATCAGTTCCTCAGAGTGACATAAACCACTACGTAAAGAGCAAATGCCAAAATTGTTGAAACCAGACTAGTTTTTATAGGAATTTTTCCCTTATCATTCCTACTGATCATGGCTTCATAGATTGGTATGCAATTCACTATGCCAAATCCAGCTATAAACATCTGCACAAACAATCCTTCCAAGCTACCGCCATCTCGGAAAATCTCTACATGGCCCCAAGCAAAGGCAGCCAGGTTGACAATGGCAGCCACTGTAAGTGGCACAAAGAAGGGAGATGAGACTCCAAACTCCATCATGCCTTGTTCATATCTTTTGCTTTGGTCCTCATCAAGGACTTTGCTGGTCACATTAAACCCATGTGTGGAAATGCCTAAGGACTTGAGAAAGTACTCAACGAATCCAAACGCGAAGCTTGAGAGTCCCCTAATCATCCACATTCTCTGGTTATTCCACCACTTAAGGAATGTTCCTCCAGATAATACAAAATCAATGAGTTCTTCACCATAGGCTCCAAGGACAACAAACACATACAAGAGAAACCATGGATCCGAAACCTGCAATAAGCACTTAAATCTTAGTTTCAAAAGTGTAGCACGTCTTGTTTGACCAGGAACACTTGCGCAAGATCAGACCCGAAATATTGTCATTATATCAATTTGAATGAATTGTGTATAGTTCTATTTAAATGTGTGGTATGAAGTCACAAGGTTAAAACAAAATAAGTCTGACAATAAAATATTGTACAATTTTCTCAAGACAACAAACTAGTAAAGGGTGAGTGTGCATTACCTTTGGAAATAGGGTGATCCCATTGAGGAGCGCTAGCTGCGGGACGAAGGCATATGTGGTGATGGGAATGGCCCAGAAGGCCCAAAAAGCATAATAGGCGAAACCAAGGCCCATCAGAAAACCCATGGCCCGAACACCGTATGTGACTGGACTATATTTTGAGAAAGCTACCTCAAGGAGGCCTACGGCCCATCTCTTGGTTTGATTCAACGCATCAAGAAGGTTGATCGGGGCATCCCCTAAAAATGCTGCCCTCTTTGGATTGCAAAATATAGCATTCCATCCCTCGCAAAGTAGGATATAACCTGTGAAGTAGTCCTCCACGAGTGAGCCATATCTTGCTCCCATCTACACAATTTAACCAATTTCATCTATCAGGTTTCAAATTACGATGTCATAATGTCATTGATTTGTAAGAAAAATGGGAGTTGTTAATCACGCTCCTGAAAGTTCATGTTTCACTGCTGAATGATCGAGCTAACTACAAGGAACGTAGGATGATTTTTTTGAAGTGTGAACAACGGTTCCCTGATTAGAAGATACATAGCACTAATTAGCTTATTTACATACCTTATGTCCCCAAGTGCTATTGTTCTCATAGTTGCAAGATGCAACATGGTTTGCCAATTCCAAAACCTCTGGATTCTGAAGGGGCTTGTCAACTACATTGTTAGGGTGTAGTTGGGGAATTTCTGGTGGTATAAGCTCTGACGGCCCTCCGAAGAATGCTCGTCGGGAGAAAAAGCATCCAGTTCCTACATAATTTGGTCCTAATAGCCCATCGAATCCCTATGGGTTGATAATGAACAGATGCCTGAACTCACTTGCATATATGTCAGTCTTGTTGATTCCTTGAAAACGTTGAGGGAATTGGACATACCCTACTTTAGATCGAAGCTTAGGATCTGATAGGTAACATAGAGCGCGAAGTGGCGTATCAGGATTATTGGAGTACATATCACAGTCTAGGGTTAAGACTATTGGAGCATTGGTCATGGTAGCTGAAACTCGTAGCTTTGTAACACAACATCAAAAGATAAACAAATTAGTTAATTTGTTTATTAATGTGGAAAATTAATTAATAAAAAGATGATTAATGAGAAAACCAGCTAGGGTTTTGAGCTTACAAGGGCATTAAGTGCACCAGCTTTGAAATGGTGGGGTGATGTCCTGCTTTTTTCTCTAGAGACGTGTAGACATCGAAATTTCAGTAAAACAAATGTTCACCAATGCATTAAAGTTTTGACGTGTCAAGGCATACATGGCATACGCCACGTGTTGTACAAATTGTACACATGGCGTTCTTCGTTAAATCCTTATTCAAGATCAAGCCCCGACGGCCCTTGAAGAAAGTGTTCATCGTTCATCCTAAGATCAAGCCCCAACGGCCCCTTGGATCAACAGCACAAACAAATCCACACAACCATCTTTCAAGATCAAGCCCCGACGACCCTTGAAGAAAGTGTTCATCGTTCATCCTAAGATCAAGCCCCAACGGCCCCTTGGATCAACAACACAAACAAATCCACACATCCAATCGTTCTTCAAGATTAAGCCCAAAAGCCCTTGAAGATCCGCTCATCCATCAACCTTCAAGATCAAGCCCAAAAGCCCTTGAAGAAATCCACACAACCATTATTCAAGATCAAGCCCCGACGGCCCTTGAAGAAAGTGTTCATCGTTCATCCTAAGATCAAGCCCCAACGGCCCCTTGGATCAACAACACAAACAAATCCACACATCCAATCGTTCTTCAAGATTAAGCCCAAAAGCCCTTGAAGATCCGCTCATCCATCAACCTTCAAGATCAAGCCCAAAAGCCCTTGAAGAAATCCACACAACCATTATTCAAGATCAAGCCCCGACGGCTCTTGAAGAAAGTGTTCATCGTTCATCCTAAGATCAAGCCCCAACGGCCCCTTGGATCAACAGCACAAACAAATCCACACATCCAATCGTTCTTCAAGACTAAGCCCAAAAGCCCTTGAAGATCTGCTCATCCATCAACCTTCAAGATCAAGCCCAAAAGCCCTTGAAGAAATCCATACACCCATTCTTCAAGATCAAGCCCAACGCCCCTTGAAGATCCGTTCATCAACTGTTCATCCTTAGATCAAGCCCCGACGGCCCTTTGGATCAACAACTCATCCACAAACCTACACCCTACGAAGATAGAATAAGAGGACTAAATTTGAGAGAGATCGTAACCCCAAAATCATAAACACAAAAATATTATTTTGTGCCACGTTATTCTGGTTTCTTGTTTCAAGGAATCTTTCGTGTTCACAAATTTGGCACGCCCAGTGGGACAATCTCTACCTCTCATCTCTGTCTCCGTTCAAGATATTCAAGCACAGTCCATGGCTTCAAACAAAGAACAAGTCATGACTATCGGCACTACCTCCATTGAAAAACAGCTGGTTCAGATGAAGGAAACAGTTGCAAGGCTGATAAAGACTGCAGAGGAGAAAAACTTGCAAACCGCCGGACTCATCAACCGTCTGGAGGCACAGCATGGCGTCAAAGTGAAACCAAGCTCTCTTCCAACTAAGAAGACCGAAGAAGGCTTTAACCCAAATGCCTACGAATTTATGTCAAAGGCTAGGCATGACTTTGCTTCCTCTTCAAATCTTGGAAAGAAGGTTTCAAACACCGTCAATGACAAAGATCGTGACCTCACCGAGACTCAAAAGAAGTTGAAGGAGCATGATTACGGAGTTGACAACAACAAAGCTGGACTTGGCTTCACACCAAATGCACTCGTGAAGATTTCAAGCAAAGCGAAAAACGCTAGCGCTCAATACATCAGCGTGAGCATTGAACAAAATCAAGAGGAGCCTAAACCTTCTATTCGAGTGTCAGTCTTCGATAGGCTGAATCATTCAAAACCCAGAATTTCGGCACTTGATCGTATTGGTGGGCAAGACCGAACTTCCGTCTTCAAGAGGCTTAACGCGCCAACATCCCAAAGCTCTGTTTTTGAAAGGTTGTTAAAGCCTAAAAAACAAAGCAACACAGCTATCTCTGCTCTGCGACGATCAGCTTCGGAAAGATTTGAAGATAATGAGAAGCCTTTTGGAAAGAGGAAGACAACACCAAAGGAAGAAAAGCTCGATGGGTTAGCAGAAAAAGGCGACGTTCGAAGCTTGATTCCTTCAAGGATGAAGCGCCAAGCAATCCTGGAGGTCGACACAAAAGGACCACTGAAGGTAAAGAGGCGCATCATCGTCCACACTGACAAATCTTCATGCCAACAAACCCAAGAGAACGGCACTGAAGATGAAATCCCTAAGAAAGATGTCACTTCTGGCTCTTTCGACTCAAAGTCTTCACCTCGACTGTTGGGGGCATGCTCCAAGTCAAGTGAAATTGAAGGATGGACTCATGTCACTCCGAAGAAACTGCACGAGAAACATATGTCTTCTCCACAAGTGCACCAATCGGAAAGGGAGCAAAGCAGCTACTGTCAACCTTCAAAGCTACATGAAAATGTTGAGGATGATGAAATTACAACACAAAGATCGTTCATGCGGGATCTTTTCTTCCTCGAAGACGTCTTCAATTACTCGATCAAGGCTCCTTGCTATGAAGATTGTGAGGAATGCAGTTCGAAGATCGCTTCGAAGAAATTGGACAAGCAGCAACCATCTTGTCCACAAGTTTATCAGTCGAAAAGGGGGCAAAACAGCTCTTGTCAACCTCCAGAACAATGTGAAAGTGTTGGAGATGATGAAATTTCGACACAAAGATCGTCCATCCCCATCACAATGTGCGACCTCTTCCCAGAAGACTTTTTCAATTACTCGGTCATGGCTCCTTCCTATGAAGATTGTGAGGAATGCCTCTCTAAGATCGTTTGACAAATTCAAAAAAAAAGCTCCTCGTTCGCACGAGCATAAAAGGCGACAACCAACGCTCCTCGTTCGCACGAGCATAAAAGGCGACAACCAATGCTCCTCGTTCGCACGAGCCTAAAAGGCGACAACCAAAAGCTCCTTGTCTGCACGAGTTGAAACTGCAAACGACACCACAAGCTCCTCGTTCGCACGAGCCTAAAAGGTGACACCAAACGCTCCTTGCCTGCACGAGCTGAAACTGCAAACGGCACCAAAACGCTCATTGCCTGCACGAGCTGAAACTGCAAACGGCACCAAAACGCTCCTCGTTCGCATGAGCCTAAAAGGCGACAACCAACGCTCCTCGTTCGCATGAGCCTAAAAGGCGACAACCAACGCTCCTCGTTCGCACGAGCATAAAAGGCGACAACCAATGCTCCTCGTTCGCACGAGCCTAAAAGGCGACAACCAAAAGCTCCTTGTCTGCACGAGTTGAAACTGCAAACGACACCACAAGCTCCTCGTTCGCACGAGCCTAAAAGGCGACAACCAACGCTCCTGGTCCGCATGAGCATAAAAGGCAACAACCACAAGCTCCTCGTTCGTACGAGCCTAAAAGGCGACAACCAAAAGCTCCTTGTCTGCACGAGTTGAAACTGCAAACGACACCACAAGCTCCTCGTTCGCACGAGCCTAAAAGGTGACACCAAACGCTCCTTGTCTGCACGAGCTGAAACTGCAAACGGCACCAAAACGCTCTTTGCCTGCACGAGCTGAAACTGCAAACGACACCACAAGCTCCTCGTTCGCACGAGCCTAAAAGGTGACACCAAACGCTCCTTGCCTGCACGAGCTGAAACTGCAAACGGCACCAAAACGCTCATTGCCTGCACGAGCTGAAACTGCAAACGGCACCAAAACGCTCATTGCCTGCACGAGCTGAAACTGCAAACGGCACCAAACACTCCTGGCCCGCAAGAGCATAAACTGTGTACAGCAAAATCATCATCAAAACCATCACTCATTTGAACTACGTTATGACTTGATCTCTTCTTTGGAAGAGTACGTAGGCAACTTGAAACTTCAAAACTTCAAGTACAGTCACATCAAAATAAATAAATAAATGTTTCATTAAAGAAAGTCAATTTTATTACAAAAGGAAAAAAAAAAAAAAAAAAAAAAAAAAGATGGAGCTTTCACAAAGGATGTTCACGTGAAGCCCCATTACTTGGCAAAACTCTAGAAGCGGAAGGCATCGGAGCAGAAGGCATCGGAGCGGGAGGCATTGAAGCTAGAGCATTCCAGGCCTCAATACTGGGTAGAACGCTGGATGACCCAGGAAAAATGTGCCTCTGGAGGAAAGCCGCAAACCTTTGACGGTCACTTTGGATTCGACCTTCAGATTCTTGCAGCTCATCAAGTTTCCTCTTCATGCCCGTCGAATAGTTATTTGCAAGCACATGCAAACTTCTATTCTCGTGCTTAAGCTGTTTGATCTCTTGCTTAAGAGTTTCCACCTCCGCCATCAATGATTCCACTTGGCGGGATCGAGCAAGTAGGCGTTGGCCCATGTTGGACACAGAGCCTGCGCACTGAACACTGAGAGTTAGGGACTCTTGAACGGCCAACTCATCGGACCGTTCTGAAAGCAGCCTACTATCTTTTGGAGTGAGGAAGTTCCTAGCTACTATCGTAGCTGTTGTTGCATCCTTCATCACAGAATCTTCACCTGTCAAAGGGCCATTAGAAGATAAGAAAGAAGGGCACCATACATTTACCTGACGCGGCGCACTCGGATCACTGCTGAGACTCAAATCTAAGCAAATGTTAGACGGGTTAGCCATTGTCAAAAGGTTAAAAGAGAAAGGTGGATGGAGTAAAATCAGAAAGGGCCGAAGACGATTTTCACAAACGGGCGATCTTCAAAGTGTGCATGTTGGAGGTAATCGATACCTCTATAAAAAGCCAAGGCGACACGACCACCGATTCAAAAAATCGGATTTTCCTGCGTGAAGTTCGGCGACGCTTTCGCGGCTTTTCAGATAACGCGTTCAACTTTGTCAAAAGATCTCTGACAAAGTTGAAAACACGTGAAGTTTATCATCCCAACTACGCGCCTTTGCCAACAAGCGTGGTGACAGAGCCGCACCCGTGACTATTTTTTTCGAAGAGGCGCTCGCTCAGAAATCGAAGAGACGTTTGTTAAAAAATCGAAGAGACGTTTGTCGACAAGGGTAAAAGAACATAACTACCACTTGCTATTGGGAAATCCCTATATATGTCGACCTTCATCTTTTATGGCAAGGCATACCTGAAAAAAAAAAATGCCCAACTCTTCCTCACCTCTGAGGGCGCACTCCCAGCAAAGCCTTTCGAAATACTCAATTTTTTCTTCTTCCCCAAAGAAGATACCAGATGCCTGGAGTACAGATGACCCAGGAGGAAACGGTAGATTGAAGTATGTGGAGACAAACACAACATATATATGTGCTGATTCACTCGCTGCTTCTTCGAAAGCAAAGGTATCTCATATCATGCTCTTTCCCTATTTTTTTCTTTGTCTTTGTTCTTACTCGCATGGCAAAGTGAAAAAACCAATCAGCCGGCACTTGGAGTCAGTCTTCCGATCTGGAACCGACTGCCTGGAATCTATTCCCTGGTTGCTTACCTAGCGTTGCTCTCGAGTAGTCATCTTCGACGGTTGATACACTTCCAGAGAAGGGACCACTTCTGCAAAGGGGAGCAAGTAAGGCAAGTGAAAATGATACATTAAAGCATGTGGAGACAAGCAACAACTGCATATGCTGAGCTATCCTCTAACCCTCTTCAATACGAATTGGAGAGATTGAACAAAGAAACATAAAAAAATGAGTAAAGCTCAGACCTTCAGGGGAGACCAAAAGAATCTTGCTGCCCAGTTCAAGAGTAGCACAAAGGAAAATCAACGATTGGAGGAAACCAGAAAATCTTCCAATCGAACTCAAGATCAAGCCTCAATGGCCCTTGAAGAAATTTCCAGCCCAGTTCAAGACTAAGCCTGTGGAAAATCAACGATTGGAGGAAACCAGAAAATCTTCCAGTCGAACTCAAGATCAAGCCTCAATGGTCCTTGAAGAAATTTCCAGCCCAGTTCAAGACTAAGCCTGTGGAAAATCAACGATTGGAGGAAACTAGAAAATCTTCCAGTCGAACTCAAGATCAAGCCTCAATGGTCCTTGAAGAAATTTCCAGCCCAGTTCAAGACTAAGCCTGTGGAAAATCAACGATTGGAGGAAACCAGAAAATCTTCCAGTCGAACTCAAGATCAAGCCTCAATGGCCCTTGAAGAAATTTCCAGCCCAATTCAAGATCAAGCCTCGACGGCCCTTGGGTTGACATCTACATTAAGGGACTTCAAAACGCATCTTCTACACGTGACAAGCACATGTCTACGACGCGCCTTGAAGTGGGGGCATTTGTAGACATCGAAATTTCAGTAAAACAAATGTTCACCAATGCATTAAAGTTTTGACGTGTCAAGGCATACATGGCATACGCCACGTGTTGTACAAATTGTACACATGGCGTTCTTCGTTAAATCCTTATTCAAGATCAAGCCCCGACGGCCCTTGAAGAAAGTGTTCATCGTTCATCCTAAGATCAAGCCCCAACGGCCCCTTGGATCAACAGCACAAACAAATCCACACAACCATCTTTCAAGATCAAGCCCCGACGACCCTTGAAGAAAGTGTTCATCGTTCATCCTAAGATCAAGCCCCAACGGCCCCTTGGATCAACAACACAAACAAATCCACACATCCAATCGTTCTTCAAGATTAAGCCCAAAAGCCCTTGAAGATCCGCTCATCCATCAACCTTCAAGATCAAGCCCAAAAGCCCTTGAAGAAATCCACACAACCATTATTCAAGATCAAGCCCCGACGGCCCTTGAAGAAAGTGTTCATCGTTCATCCTAAGATCAAGCCCCAACGGCCCCTTGGATCAACAACACAAACAAATCCACACATCCAATCGTTCTTCAAGATTAAGCCCAAAAGCCCTTGAAGATCCGCTCATCCATCAACCTTCAAGATCAAGCCCAAAAGCCCTTGAAGAAATCCACACAACCATTATTCAAGATCAAGCCCCGACGGCTCTTGAAGAAAGTGTTCATCGTTCATCCTAAGATCAAGCCCCAACGGCCCCTTGGATCAACAGCACAAACAAATCCACACATCCAATCGTTCTTCAAGACTAAGCCCAAAAGCCCTTGAAGATCTGCTCATCCATCAACCTTCAAGATCAAGCCCAAAAGCCCTTGAAGAAATCCATACACCCATTCTTCAAGATCAAGCCCAACGCCCCTTGAAGATCCGTTCATCAACTGTTCATCCTTAGATCAAGCCCCGACGGCCCTTTGGATCAACAACTCATCCACAAACCTACACCCTACGAAGATAGAATAAGAGGACTAAATTTGAGAGAGATCGTAACCCCAAAATCATAAACACAAAAATATTATTTTGTACACGTTATTCTGGTTTCTTGTTTCAAGGAATCTTTCGTGTTCACAAGACGTAAATTAGGTTTGACATCAGATGACCTGTGATGTCTCTGTCTTTGCTATGGTCCAAAAGAACCTGCTCATAATTCACAACATTCATATGCATGAATATTTGGTTGCTCATAAGTTATGCACTTCAGTTAAAAACAACTATCTTATGATCGTGCATGTTCTAATCAGGATTTATGTTAGCAGCATAAACGGTTGCTTGCAAGATTGTTAATTGCGTGACAAGTTTCAGTTAAAAACAGCTATCTTATGATCGTGCATGTTCTAATCACGAGGATAAAGTGCTATATCACTTGAACGAGAAAAATACCTGAATGACAGCGGGATGATCTTGCCGTGTAAATCCATCCGTCCATTTGCTAAAAGCTTGAATTTCCCGTTCTCCGATTAGATATTCCTGGTCGACTTTGCCTCTCTCCATTACATTGTTTACCTTCACTTTCATGCCTTGGTACATAATCTTGTGCCATGATTCAGAAGAACATGTAATTACTTAATTAATTAGCTCTTAATGTGGTGGGATTGATAATTTCGATCCATAAAGTAAACCCATTTACATAAACCGGAAAAAAAAAGTATTGATATGTGTACTCACCTGTTCTATTTTATCACTTGAATTTATAATGAAAATATAAATGACAAATCAATATAAAAAAATAAGATAGGTAAGTGGTTTAGTATTCCCAAAAAAAAAAAGGGCTGAGTATAACGATGTTGATTGTTTATGCATGAAAGGGATAGGGAACAAAGGTGACAAACAGGAATTTTCTCCATATTAGCTGATGCGTGTTTTATTTTCTTTATCGACAGCTCACATAAACAAAAATTAAAGAGATTGATACGCATGATGAGAATCGCAAGGGGAGAATTATTATACAATACATGCCCCCCTTTTTTTTTCTGTCTTTGTCCCTATATGCCTTATAAATACATATTATCCCTCGTCGCTATCCTACTGAGTATATGGATGGGTACGTAATGTGTTGGGTTTCTATAGGCTTTCGAAGCACTCCTTTTAATTTAGAAAAAGGCTCGACTCTTCTTCAAATAGTTACCTATGCTATGTTTGGATAAGTAATTAAAATCAAATTTATATTAAATTTTGAAGAAGTCAATGTGTTGCAAATTTATGGAGAAAGTTAATAAATAACTAGATGCAACACATTAGTGAGAACTTTAAAACGACAATTTTCAAGGTCTCATAAAAGGCATTACTTTGAAAGTTTTTTGTGTAGTCTTTTTGTAGTACATTTTTTGGTCAAGTTTAGTATATTTATAGAGCTTGAGTAGTAACTTAGTAATCTTTGAGTGCATAGTTCATTAGTATCCTTGGAGTGCATTTTTAACAATGATATATGTTTTTGAATCTAGAAAGTTCCATCCAAAGTTATCATCCCTGACACTATATATGGTCTAGGGATGATTAAAAATTAAACATTAGAACTTAAAAGAATATTGTCGTGTGTGTGTGTGTGTGTGTGTGTGTGTGTGTGTGTGTGTGTGTGTGTGTATGTATGTATGTATGTATGTATGTATGTATGTGTGTGTGTATGTATGTATGTATGTATGTATGAAATGTAGCTGCACATACTTTTAGCTAATTCTTTCGGAAAATTGATATATATCACTACAATTTTTTTACCTTTATCTTCTCGGCTTCAGGAAACCGAGAATGATCCGTTACAAAATAAGCTTCCGGGCAGCGTTCCACTATGTTGTTGTATCTGCAGAAAGGTAGCCAGTGGCTTGCAAATTTGGCAGCCTCCATGAAAGCAAAGAGAGTCAGAGCTGAGCCGCCATCGTCTGAAACATACACTGATACCTTCTCGGTTGGATAGTCATAAGCCATGACCGATAAGGCTGTGTTCACCACGTTCATTGGTGGCTCCTTGTAGGGATCAGCTGTGCATATGAACACGTCCAAAGCAGGAAAATCAGGTTCTTCAACAACCCTTTTCAGGTTTTCGGGGAATTCAGTGCGATAAATTGGTTTCATGCGCAAAGATTGTGTAGTGGTGTACATGAAAGCAAGAAGTGTGTCGGAGATGAGGAAGGTGAGGGTGATGAAGAAAGAGGTAAGGGTTGTGGAGTGGAGGAGGGAGAGTGTATGGCGATAGAGCAGGGCTAAGATGGCACTAAAGTGAACCATCACGAATACACGGTTCGTGGTGGTTCGAAGAGAAGGCTTGTGGGTGTGAAGTGGTGGGAGCCCATCGTGGGTGGTGGTGGGCATGGTGGTGCAAGTGGAAACTCTTTGAGTTTGAGCTTTCCCTGTATTTTGGAATTCTTAGGTTATAGGCATGGCTTTAAATTTATGGGAATAGGGTTTCCAATAAATGATTAAGGTTTTTAGTCTTTGGCACGTAAATAAAGATTTTGTTGTTTTTGGTAAATGGTAATCTGCGAATCTCTATCTACTGCATACTTGTATTACTGTTGGGACTTATTGTTGTCCAAACCAATAAATAGATATAGATAAAGCATTTCTCTATCAACCGACTAGTTCTTTCTTCCCTTAAATTAATAAGGAGAAATTACGTTCTTATCATTCCTTTTGCTATTTCATTGATTAAAATCCTATTCCATTTCAATTTTTGATCAAGGTTCCTGGGTATTAATAACATCATTAATTATTTCAATAATAAAATATTTTTTGTTGTAGGCCTATTTGATTGAGCGATCTAGGGTTAGAGAGAGAGAGGGGTGTGGCAAGCTTTAGGGAGAAGAGAGATTGATTTAATTGTGAGGTTTGTTGATTCACCCCATTGTGCTTTTATTTATAGTAGTAGAAAGGGTAAAACCTTTCCTTTAGGATTACAACATTTAATATGTAATCTAATCCTAATAGGAATATATAATACTTTCCCAGATTCCCTAGGATTTGCACAATCACATTCCTATTCTAAATATGACTGCAACACTCCCCCTTGAGTGTGTAAATACTCAACAAACCATCGCATCAAATCTTCAGCAGATAAGGTAGAATAGTTGATGAAGTCATCGGCACAATGAGTGATCGTGAGTCTCAAATTTACTTTGAAGTATGCATTTGTAAAAACTCACAAAAACCTTGTTATGGTAAAACCCAAGATAAGCAGAACCCATAGAATAAGGAGAAAAGTAAGAAAATATGCATAATGTCTAAAACACTTGTCAAACTGGACGAAGGTAGTGAACTCAACGGAGTATGATCATCGCAGGATGGGTACCTCATTAAAACCTAGTTAGGTAGCAAAAACCCAGTGGGAAAAATGCTCCTAATCGTAGGGAAAAAGAGTACATTAAGATCATATGAGTATGCTCGAAGATACTCTCCCTGAGTTAGACATAACTTCTAAATAAAAGAACTACAAGCGATTCAACTCAGATAATTTACGCATACCGATTCCTTGGACGAGCTTCTGAAATGTAGACTTGGGCAATGACTTGGTAAAGAGATTGGCCAAGTTGTCTTGGGAACAGATTTGCTTGACTTCAATGTTCTGATGCTGCTGCTGCTAGTGTCAGTAAAAGAACTTCGACGCTATGTGCTTGGTGTTGTCTCCCTTGATGTATCCCTTCTTTAGCTGCTTGATACATGCTACATTGTCTTCAAAGAACGTTGTAGGAAGGTCAATGACTGATATAAGACCACTAGTGCTTCGAATATGTCCCATAACTTGTCTCAGCCAAAAACACTCATGCGATGCTTTATGCAGGGTAAGAATTTCAGCATGGTTTAGATGAAGTCGCAACTAATGTTTGCTTGGTAGACCTCCAAGATATAGTGGTGTCTCCAATGGTAAAGACATAACCCATTTGAGAACATGCTTTATGTGGGTCAGACAGATATCCAGCATCTGCGTAACCAATAAGGCAAGAATCAATTCGAGGACCATAGAAGGCGGCACACTCGGAGATTTACGGATATAGAACAAGCCCAAATCTGTTGTACCCTTGAGGTAGCGGAAAATATCTTTAACACCATTCCAGTGTCTGCATGTGGGCGCATTGCTGTATCTAGCCAATATATTCACAGCGAAGGAGATGCCAGGTCTAGTGCACTGAGCCAAGTACAATAAAGCCCCAATTGCACTCAGGTAAGGAACTTCGGGTTCCAAAATCTCTTCCTCATTGTCCTTTAGACATAAGGGATCTCGTTTAGCATCTAGAGTCCAAACGACCATGAGTGTACTCGAAAGATGCTTTATCCTCATTAAATTGACGTAACACCTTTTGGATGTAGTTCGATTGATGTACCAGGATTCCATCCGAACAATGCTCGATCTCCAAGCCGAGACAGTATCGAGTTTTCCTAAGATCCTTCATCTCAAATTCGATTTCAGGTGTGCAGCAATTTCCTCAAGCTCTGAGAGAGTCCCAATAAGATTCATGTCATCGACATAAACTGCAACAATTGCAAATCCGAAATATGGCTTCTTTATGAACACGCATGGGCATAGTTCGTGGTTCACATAACCCTGACTTGTCAAATATTCACTCAAACGGTTATACCATATCTGCCCGGATTGTTTTAACCCGTAGAGTGACCTCCTCAACCTAATTGAGAGAGTGTTCCATGGTCTAGAACTATTTGAACCAGTCAATGGAATTCCTTCTGGAACTTTCATGTAGATTTTCGTATCTAGATCCCCATAGAGATGCGCGGTTACCGCGTCCATAAGCTGCATATTCAGTTTTTCTGAAACTACCAAACTGATTAGGTAGCGGAATGTTATAACGTCTATTACGGGGGAATACGTCTCATCGTAATCAATCCCAGGGTGCTGAGAGAAGCCTTACGCTACGAGGCGTGCTTTGTATCGCACTATTTCTTTCTTCTCATTATGCTTCCTCATGAAAACCCACTTGCAGCCAACATGCTTTACGCGTGGTGGTGTAGGAACGATAGGTCCAAACACTTAACGTTTCGGGAATGAATCAAGTTCGACCTGGATTGCTTGTTTCCAATTTGACCAATCGGTTCTACGTCGGTATTCATCGACGGAACGTGGTTCAATGTTATTGCTAAGCATGATGTCAGTAGCTATTGAGTATGAGAATGCATCGTCGACGATCATCTCATTCCTATTCCAAACCTCATCCAATACTGTATAGTGGATCGAAATCTCACGATTCTCGGGAAACCGGCATGTTTCATCTAAAGCATCATCGTAATTTAGAATAACCTTATGCGTTGGAACAGATGAGTGAGCGATGGTCGGATTCAAACTAAGGTTACTAGTTGGTGCCATTTTCCTCTTCCGGGGTTGTGAATCCTTTGAACCAAGGGGTCTGCCACACTTCAGGGTCGAAGCAGATGATTGCCTAGCCGCTAATGTACCTTTCCATGTGGAGGATGCGGCCTCCCCACCTTCAGGGACAATCCGGCTTTCCCAGACGGGTAGTTGACGTACGCGGGGTTCATCTATCCTTGCAGGTGTGTTTGCAGCGGGTATATGTGATCTTGTCACCTTTGTTAGATCATTAAAAGCATTTGGCATGCTTTGAGTAATGCTCTGAAGATCTATAATTTGTTGCACCTTAGTTTCAGACTGGGCAGTGCGGGGATCTAAATGAGACATAGTGGGAGCATACCACGACAATTGGTAGCGTTCTACAAAAACGTTAGCATGCTTATCTCCCCCTAACGACAGAAGACTGTCTCATCAAAGTGGCAATCCGTAAAATGTGCGGTAAAGAGATCTCCTGTCAAGGGTTCTAAGTATCGAACAATTAATGGCGAATCATAACCGACATAGATTCCCATTTTTCTCTGAGGACCCATTTTGGTACGTAGTGGCGGCACTATTGGCACATAAATGGCGTACCCAAACACCCGTAAATGCGAGACGTCAGGCTCGTATCTAATGACCAACTGTAACGGTGAATGTGGTTGGGTAGCGGTGGGCCTCAGGCGGACCAACATAGCTACGTGCAATATTGCATAGCCCCAGGCAGATACCAGCAGTTTGGTTCTCATAACCAAAGTCCGAGCTATCAATTAAAGGTATTTTATGAAGGCTTCTGCCAGGTCGTTTTGGGTGTGAACATGGGGCATAGGATGACATTAATCCCTACTGACATGCAATAATCGTCAAAAGTCTGTGACGTAAACTCTCCAGCATTATCCAGTTGAATTAACTTAATCGGATAATCAGGGTGGTGAGCCCTTAGCTTAATGATTTGAGCTAGGAGTTTAGCAAACGCGGCTTTGCATGTGGACAACAAGCAAACATGTGACCATCTTGTCGATGCATCAACCAACACCATAAAATATTTAAATGGTCTGCAGGTTGGTTAGATAGGTCCACAAATGTCCCCCTGAATCCTTTGAAGAAATTTAGGGGGGTCGTGCATAATCTTTGTATGGGAGGATTGAATATTCAACTTCCATGAAGAACACACTTTGCATGGCAGAACTCCAACATAGGGATGTAAATTATGCCCGTGAGAAGATTTGAGGATACGGCGCATCACGTCACGTCCAAAATGTCCCAAACGATCATGCCAAAGCAATAAAGTTTCCTAAAACTCAGGCATAGGGCCGGCCATACTGTGGGCTTCTATGTCGCGAATGGTTGTGATGTATAACCCACTCAACAAGCATTCCAACTTCTCGTGAATATGCTTCTGGCCATATTCGTATGAAGTGATACAGAGAAATTCAGAACCATGATCTTCAATGGTTTCAAGATGATATTTATTATCTCGAATATCTCTAAAACTCATCAACGTTCTTCCAGAACATGGAGAATAGAGTGCCTCCTTAATGGTCAGAATTGTACCATTAGACAACATGATACGTGCCTTTCTGTATCCTTCAATCAGGTTGGATGAGTCTGAGAGAGTTGTCAAAGGAGCTTTCTTGGGTATTAAGTTAGTAAAATAGTGTCGTTCACGCAAGATGGTGTGCGTAGTTGCACTATCTACCAGACAACTAACTTCCCCACTAGACATACCTAGAAATAAATTGATTGAATTGGTCAAATGCATAAGTATAAGTCCATTCATTCAATTAAGCAATTCGAGAGAATAATATCCATTCAAATAATAATCCATAATTCAAAACAAACCAAAACCAAACAAATTATTCTAAATACATAGAAAAGTTGTTCAAAATTAAACCGTAAACCTAGCAAATTAGAGGGGGGTGGTAAGGCTGGCCACTCTTAGTGGGTTCGGCCACTAGGGGTAAACACCCTAAAAACATGTCTAATTTTTTCATCCATAAGCGCTGACGCCTCCTGAAAATCCGATATCTCTATGGATGTAGTTGCATCTTCTGGATGATCCACATATGCAAAGTGAGACTCATGACGGGAATGATACTTGGCAATAGCCTCAGGGGAAGCTCGGCATACGCGTGACCAATGATCTTTTGATCCAAAATGATAGCATATGTCCAGTTCAGTAAAAGCAGCCTGAATGGCAGCTTTGCCCTTGTTCTTGAAGTTTGGGACCTTAGGGGTGAGTGGTGGACGCTGCTGGGTTGCAATTCTTCCTTTAGGTATGGCACTCTGTTGACCTTGGGCCTGTAGTTGGGCTTGCCGCCCATTTCCATGACCACGACGATTCTTTCGTTACTTATGGCTCCTAGAATAGGTCGCATGCGCTTCAGGCGAGGTGTTCGAGCCAGTGGGTCAAGCTTGATGATTCTTCATTAAAAGCTGGTTCTGTTTTTTAGCAAGAAGTATAACAGAGATCAAATCCAAAAACTTGGTGAATTTTTATGCCCTATATTGCTGCTGCAGAACAATATTGGTGGCATGAATGGTCGAATAGGTCTTCTCCAGGAGATTTGATTTGGTTAGTTCCACTTTGCAGAATTTCAACAAAGAACGGATCCTACAAACTTCAGAGTTGTATTCATTCACAGACTTAAAGTCTTGGAAACGAAGATGCTGCCATTTGTGTCTTGCTTCAGGCAAGTATATGTCTTTTTGGTGATCGAAACGATCAACCAGAGCAAGCCAGAGGGTGTGTGGGTCCTCCTTAGTGAGATACTCAATCTGCAGTGCATCATGGATGTGTCTTCGAATGAAGATCATTGCAGTAGCCTTCTGAGTTTCGTCAATAGGTTTGTCGGCGATAGGTATCTCGATGGTGGCTCTAATGCCCTTTGCAGTGAGATGGAGCTTCACATCTTGAACCCACTTTAGATAGTTTCTTCCAGATACTTCTAAAGCGGAGAAATCGAGCTTGTTCAAGTTTGACATGTCCCTAAAACAGAGGGAGAAAACGTGATTAGTCACATGGTAAGCCATAGACATATATCGTAGAACATACAAGTTATATAGACATGTAGTGGTTTAATTTATGCATGAAAACCACGGGTTACATGTGGTATGTTTTGAATGAAAACTTCAGGTTTCAAAGACACTAAATTTGATAATATACTAACTAAAATTAGTTCATAATGAGAGGTTCGTGCAAGAAACATAAAATGCAACATACTAACTAAGTTTACTGGATTTGAGTTGTCTTCGGGAACTAAAGTGTAAGAGCTTCGTTACTACGAAAGTATGTGACAGTTCAAACTATAAAAATAAATTATTGAATCGTTAATGTCCAAAAGTGATCTTCAGGTCGATAATTTTGGATTCATTATCATATTAATGGACTGCAGGTCACTTTTAATTAATTCAATAAATTGGGCCATATAGGGTCGATTGTAGAAGCTAAATAATATTAAAATAATATTATTGGATCGAAAATAAAGCCTAAAAAATAATATGGGCTTAGTGCCGTGGGAATAGGGCACGGGTTAGGTGCCTTAAATATAAGGTGAGGCCCAAAAATGACCTTGGGGTGGTCTGTAGGCCACGATGAAAGAAGGAAACCCCAGCCGTAAACTGGGTTTTGAAATTGGACCATGAGGGGGGGCATGGAAACAAGCCCAGCATACGCTGGCTTATGGGCAAGCATGCAGGAAGGCCTAGCGAAGGCTGAGACCTGGGTCTTGGGCACGGGAAGCTAAGCCCAGCGCATGGGCTAGCTGCTGATGATGCAAGCCGTGACACAGGGAGCCCAACAAGCTAGACTTGCGGGCTGTGGACCAGAAACTAGGGTTGCAGGCCCGTGATTATGGAGCAGCAAGCTCTACAAGGGCTGCGCAGGTAGTCCAAGGGCATCAGGGTGATGCCATCCCACGGTGAGACCAAAAACATACCCAATTTTCGAACCTGGGGTTTCAGAAAAACCCAAATTTGCTTCTAATTTAATTTTATATTTTGACTCACAAATTTCACATAACAATTTAATTGTGCGATGCATGAAACAAAAAAAAAAATATATATATATATTGACAAATATATGAACATATACAATATATATATATCGAAAAGAAAATATAAACATAGAGGGGTTTATGCATCATGGGGAATGTTTTTATGCCTCATGGACGTTTCAAATATCTTCCTTTATTTTAAACGTACCTGGTTAGCAGAAAACGAATAAGCCTTTGAATGTGGTGGATGATAGTCTCCTCCTACGATGCGTCAATTCCTCAGTTTCTGGCAAGAGCGTGTTGATAACGTGTTGTAGGCCTATTTGATTGAGCGATCTAGGGTTAGAGAGAGAGGGGTGCGGCAAGCTTTAGGGAGAAGAGAGATTGATTTAATTGTGAGGTGTGTTAAATTCACCCCATTGTGCCTTTAGTTTGTACCCATTTTTAAATTGTAATTCTTTTTTAACTTGTCCCAATTTTCTTTTCAGTTTTAATTTGTACCCATATATTAATTTCTTTTTGTGCCCATATTTTTTAATGATTTTTTGTATTTGTATCCATATATATTTTTTTATTTCTACTTTTTTATTTTGCTAAATGTACCCATGCTAATTATATGTACCCATTCATGTAAAACTTTTTAATCTTAAAATGTACTCATTCTTAAATATACCTGTTATATGTAAAATATACCCTTCAATTTTTTCTAATCCATTTTTAAACTTATATGGTACATTCTTTTTTCTTTGATTTTAAAATGTATCCATGTCAAATTCAATCAAAGAAATTTACAAATGTTATTAAGCTAATATTTGTTTTTTTTTTGTTTTTTTTTTTTGTGATTTTGAAGAATGTACCCATATTTTTAAAAGTTTATTTGTATTTGTACCTATATATATATATATTTATTTATTTTTACTTTTTATTTTGCTAAATGTACCCATGCTAATTATATGTACCCATTCATGTAAAACTTTTTAATCTTAGAATGTACTCATGCTTATACATACCAATTTGTTATATGTAAAATGTACCCCTTTTTTTTTATATAAATATATAAAATCTATTCAAATTTTTTCTAATCCATTTTTAAACTTATATGGGTACATTCTTTTTTCTTTGATTTTAAAATGTATCCATGTCAAGTTTAATCGAAGAAATTTATTAATGTTATTAAGCCTAATTTTTATTTTATTTTATTTTTTATTTTTTATTTTTATTTTTTGTGATTTTGAAGAATGTATCCATGTTTTGATACACGATTTTTTTTGGTTAATTTTGATGAATGTACCCATGTTTATACACACACACACACACACACACACACACACACACAATAGTATATTTATATTTTTAATATTTTTAATCCCACAAATTATGGTTTTTTTTTTATTGAAAATCTCATTTATATAAACAACTATAATTTCTAATTTTTAATTAAAAAAATATAGTAACATACATAGAAATAAATTATCACATTAATTTCACGGACCTTGATCAAAAATAAAAAACCAACATGGTTTCAATCAAAGAATATTCATAACTAAAGACCGCATCCAAAGTCTCCCAATTAATAATCATGAGGGTGAATCAAAACAATATTAAATGAATTATACTCAAACTTAATTAAGAAATTAGTGTTAGGTCAATGGTGAGAGTCGTTACAGTGACAGGTAAGAATACTCTAGAAATTCAGGTTTAAAATCCTTTTTTTGTTGTGGCCTACATTTAACTAACAGGGGAAGGGGGCCAGCGGCATAGAGTAGGGTTATGTAGAGGAATGAGTGTTATTCCTCCTACGCAATGCAGTTATTTATAGTAACAAGAGAGAGAAGAAATCATTCTCCTCCAAGGAATCCAAGTCCATATAGGAAAGAATAACTAGAATCAAATCAAATCAAATCTAGGATTCACACAATCACACTTAAACTAGAAGTTTACAACACTCCCTCTTGAGTGTGTAAATACTCAAGTAGATTCGACATCATGTAGAGGTTGAAAAAATCGACTCGTCGACATTGATTCTAGGAACATGCTATTCTCAATAAGGTAGGAACTTGCATAAGGAAGTAAGTCTTACAAAAAACCCTATGGCTATGGTAAAAACCCGAGTAGGGACAAAATCCATAGTCTAAGGAAAAATGCGTGAGAAATGCAAAGTCAAATGAAACGTCTACGGGACATCATCAGGGATATAATCAACCTAAGGTGGTGCCTCATTAGGTAGCAAAAACTTAGTGGGAAAAATGCTCCTAATTGTAGGGAAAAGAGTACATTAAGATCAAGCAAGTATACTTTAGGATACTCTCCCTCAGTTTAACATAATTCCAAAGAAAATTATCAATGTTACAACTAAAAAATTTTAAGCATACCAATTCCTTGAACAAGCTTCTGAAACCTCGCCTTCGATAGTGATTTTGTGAAGAGTTCGGCCAGATTGTCTTGTGAACGGATTTGCGTGACTTCAATCTTCTGATACTCTTGTTGTTAATGTGAGAAGAAGAACTTCGGCGTAATATGCTTGGTGTTGTCTCCTTTGATGTAACCCTTCTTGAGCTATTCGATGCCTGTTGCATTGTCTTCATAAATCGTTGTCGGGACATCAATGAAGGTGTAAAGATTGCAGGAGCTTCGAATATGGCCCATAATTGCTCTCAGGCAAAAGCATTCCCGAGTTACTTCATGCAAGGTGAGAATTTCAACATGGCTAAATGAAGTGGCAACTAAGGTCTGTTTAGTTTACCCCCAAGAGATTACGGTGCCTCCAAAGGTAAAGACATAACCCATTTGAGAGCACGCATAGTGCGGCTCAGATAAGTATTATGCATTGGCATAACCAACAAAGCGAGAATCGACTCGAGATAAGGGGGTACGATATCACTCGAGAATCCATAGGGATAGAACAAGCCCAAATTCGTAGTACCCTTAAGGTAGCAGAAAATGTTTTTAGCAGTGGTCTAGTGTCTGCGTATTGGTGCATTACTGTATCTTGCCAAAAGATTAATAGCGAAAGAGATGTCAGGTCTAATGTATTGAGCTAAGTACAATAAAGCGCCTATATCACTTAGATAAAGAACTTCAGGCTCCAAAATCTCTTCATGATCCTCCTTTGGGTGAAAGGGATCTCGTTTTGCATCTAGAGATCAAACGACCATAAGAGTACTCAAAGGCTTCGCTTTATCCTTATTAAAGCGGCGCAACACCTTCTGGGTGTAGTTCGTTTGATGTACTAACATTCCATCCAAATGGTGCTCTATCTTGAGACTAAGACAATATCAAGTCTTTTTAGATTTTTCATCTCAAATTCCGACTTTAGGTGCATGACAGTTCTCGCGAGTTCTTCAAAAGTTCCAATAAGGTTTATGTCATCGACATATACTGTAACAATCGCAAAACCAGAATGTGACTTCTTAATGAACACACAAGAGCATAGTTCATTGTTCATATATCCCTGACTAGTCAAATACTAACTCAGATGGTTGTACCACATTCTTCCAGATTGCTTCAAACCGTAGAGTGAATGCCTTAGCCGAATTGAGAGGTATTCCGGGGTTTGGAAATATTTGATCTAGTCAATGTAAGTTATTCGGGAACTTTCATATAAATTTTCGTATTAAGACCCCTATAGAGATACGCAGTTACTACGTCCATCAGTTGCATACTCAGTTTTTCAGAAACTACCAAATTGATAAGGTAGCGAAAAGTAATCACATCCATAACGGGTGAATAAGTTTTGTCATAGTCAATCCCAGGGCATTGTGAGAAGTCTTGTGTAACAAGACGAGCTTTCTAATGCACAATTTCATTCTTCTCATTACACTTCCGAACAAAAACCCACTTGTAGTCAACGAGCTTTATATGTGGAGGAGTAGGAGCTACAGGTCCAAACTTTACGTTTCGCAAGCAAATCGAGTTTGACTTGGATTGCTTGTTTCCAGTTTAATTAATCAGTTCTACATCGACATTCATCAACGGAACGAGGTTTAATGCCATCGCTCAACATAATCTCAGTAGCTATTGCATATGCTAATACATCGTTGATGATCGTCTCATTTCTACACCAAACATCATCCAAGCATAATAGATCGAAATCTCATGATTCTTGGGAGATGGATTCGCCTCTTCAAGGACGTTTCTGTAATCTAGAATTTTCTCATGAGTTGGATAGATTGAGTAGGCAACAGTCGGTAGGCTTTTAGGTGCTTGTGCCGTTGGTTTCCTCTTCCGAGGGTGTGAATCCTTTGAACCAAGAAGTATGCCACGCTTGTGTGTAAAGGTAGATGATTGGCTAGCCACTAATGTACGTGGATCACCAAATTTGGCGTCCCAGGCCTCCAGGAAGGAAGTCCGTCGTACATTTGGTACATCCATCTTTGTTGGCACATTCGCAACTGGAATATGTGACCTTATCACTCGCGCTAGATCGGTGAAAGCATTTGGCATGCTTTGAGCTATACTTTGAGGATATAATATACGTTGCACTTCAGTTTCAGACTGAGTGGTGCGGGGATCTAAATGAGACAAAGTGGGAGTCATCCATGATAATTCGCATCGTTCATCAGGATCGTTGATAGGAGCATATTTATGCGACTTAAATGGCTTGTTCTCGTACATTTACGTTATGTTTCTTTAGTTATTTTAGTACTTTAAGCTATTTTCGTGTGTTTGTAGGTCCAAAGGGCTAAAGGAGCAAAAAGATGCATTTTGGAGACTTTTGGAGCACTTTTGGGCTAAAGGACGGATAGCTTATGCTTGAAGCCAAAGTGTTGGACGAAATTGAAGACCTAATTGGAGCCAAAGTGTTGGAACCTTGTTCTCTTTAGTTTTAGGACATTTAAACCTTTCCTAATCCCAATCATGCCATGCATAACACACATCCATTCTAACACATTGTCATTGCACATGCATTTCCTTCATTAGTTAACCCACATGCACTTATCACTTATCATCACCACATATCATATCACTTAATCACTTATCACTTATCATCACCACTTAACCACTTATCATATCATAACCACATATCATATCACTTATCACTTATCACTTAACATATCATCCACCTACTTCACCTACAACATCCACTTCACCTACAACATCCACCTACTTCACCTACAACATCCACCTACTTCACCTACAACCTCCACTTACTTCACCAACCTCACACACTTACTTCACCTACAAATGACATAGCCATATGTTCCCTCCACTACTCCTATAAATACCCTTGCATTCATTCATTCATGGACATCTCATTTCATACACAACACACCACAAACACATCCCTTTCTCTCTTAGCCGTGAGTCTCCCTTAGAATCCAAAAACCATCTTTCCATTTCCACCATTCCTCATCCATTTCCATAATTCCCCAAACCTCACCTTAGACCTTGTGCTACAACAACGAGGAAGATAAGAGGGCCTAAACGTTCATACAATTCAAGTTTGAGTTGTTGGAATGTTTAGGTGTTTCTTTGATTTCAAAGTTTAAATTCAATTCTCTTTGTTTTGTACGTATGAGGAATGGAAGAGAAGAGTGCCTAAACGTTCATACAATTCAAGTTTGAGTTGTTGGAATGTTTAGGTGTTTCTTTGATTTCAAAGTTATGAGGAACTAAACCCCCTTTAGCTAGGGGGTGATTCGAAACTATGTTTATATTTGCAATATGAATTGATTAACTTTCGTTGGAATTTCATAAGTTGTGGATTCAATTTGTTTAACCGTTTGATTGATAACTTATTTATGAATGTTCATTGAGATTGCAAGCTTAATTTTCATGCATGAATATGACGCTAGAATATAAGTGAATTTCACCTAATCGTTATGAACTTATATTCACAAGTAGTGGAGGTTGCTTATAAACAATCGCGTTAAATGAATTCTTGGCATAAGTTTCATGCGTATTCCATAGTAACGAATGCCTCGTCGATGTTTATGATTTCCGTTGAACTTAATGATCTTTGTTGAATGTCTCTATCATGCGTATTCCATAGTTAGGGACTTTGATTAAGAATAATTTGGTTGTAATGCGTATCCCATTCAATCCAATGAATATAGGGAAATCTGAAGGTTAATTTAAGCGGACCTAATTAACTTGGAGCATTGAGTTTCATAATTTATCGAAAGACCAACTGAGAATCAATCTTGTATGCAAGTGTAACATGTGTGGAGAAGAACCCCTTGGCTATTCCATCATCCATATTTTATTCACATTCATATTTACATTCTGTTTTAATTGCAATTTGTTCATTTAGTTTAATTTTGTCAAAACCTAAATCCCCCTTTACTTTAATGTCAAATTAGTTAGAAATCAATTTAGTTTGTGTTTTTAAGAGTTTTGAGTCTTTTGAACTTGTTAGAATCTGTTTAGTTTATGTTTTAAAGTATTTTTGAATTCTTTGAGTCTAGTTTAGTGTTTTATATTGTTTTTACGTTTTTAAGTCAGTTTCCAAGAGATTAACAATCCCTCCTAATCCCCGGTCCAGAACGATCCCTACTTATACTTATACTACAATTGTCAAAAAGAGGGTTTAATTTATGCGCGTATAATTCTCGCATCAATCGTTGACGTTCTTATCTCCTCTTACAGACGGGAAGACTGTCTTATGGAAGTGACAATCCGCAAAACGAGCGATAAACAAATCGCCTGTCAAAGGTTCTAAATAATGAATACTCGAAGGAGAATCATATCCGACATAAATTCTCATCCTTCGTATCCGGTAACCAACTGAAGAGCGCTATATGGTTGGGTTGCAACGACCCTCAAGCGGACCACCATGGCTGCGTGCAATATTGCATGGCCCCAAGCAGCGATCAGGAGCTTGGTTTGTATGACCAACAATTGAAGAATCATTTGTAAGTGCTTAATGAATGCCTCTGCTAGGTGTTCTGGGTGTGAACATAGGGTACTGGATTTTCAACTTCAACCCCAACCGACATGTAATAGTCATCAAAAGATTTAGATGTGAATTCTCCAGCATTATCCAATCGAATAGATTTGATCAAATAATTAGGATGGTGAGCCCTGAGCTTGATAACCTAAGCCAACAGTTTGGAGAATGCAGCGTTCCTTATGGACAACAAGCACGCGTGTGACCAACATGTGGAAGCATCAACAAAAACCATAAAATATCTAAATGGTCCGTATGGAGGGTAAATTAGTCCACAAATGCCCCCCCTAAATCTTTTATAGAAAAATAGGAGGATTCGAACGAATCTTGTCATAAGAAGGCTTAATAATAAGCTTTCCCATGGAGCAGGTTTGACTTAAGATTCCTTGAATCGAACCTAAACTTCAGGTTAGTGGATGCCTGTATGATGATTTGAGGAAACAATGCATCGCTGTTCCTTCAGCGTGTCCCAAACGATCATGCCAATGTGTAATTTCGTGCGTGGTCCCAGAGGTAGGGCAAGCCACATAATGGCTTTCTGTAGGGCGCATGGTCGTAGTATACATACCATTCAGGATATGCTCTATCTTATCTAGAATACGCTTCTGGCCATATTCGTATGAAGTTCTGCACATAAATTCAACTCCGTTTTCTACATAGGTTTTAGCGTGATAATTATTATCTCTAATGTCCTTAAAACTCAACAACATTTTTTCGGAACTCGGAGAATAAAGTGCCTCATCAATGGTCAAAATTGTACCATTGGACAACATTATACATGCCTTACCGTATCCTTCGATTAGGTTGGATGGGCCTGAGAGGGTTGTTAGAGGTGCATTCTTAGGTATGAAGTTAGTGAAATAGATGCATTTATGTAAAACGATGTGCGTGGTTGCACTATCTACCAAATAACTAACTTCCCCACTAGTCATACCCAAAATGAGAATTAATTTGAATCGGTCATATTCATAAAAGTTCTAAAAACAAATATGCATTGAAAATAATTTTAAGTATTCAAGGATGGTAATTAATTAAAAACTTAATATCCAAAAATAAATCACCAACAAATAATCCAAATATAAAGGAAATTTGTTCAAAATTAAACCAAAAAACAAGGGAACGTTCGGCCACTAGGTGGAATTCGGCCCCAATATCTAAATTTGAACTAGAAAAATAGTTTATGTCTAAGATTCTAATCTTCTATAGGGGCAACAACCTCTTGAAAATCAGAAACCTCCATCTTGGAACTCTCTGGTTCATCCACTTGTATAAAGTTTGATTCAAACTTCTCACAACGAGAATGATATTCAGCTATAACCTTCTGGGGAGCTCGGTAAACACGAGACCAATGGTCATTTGAACCACAGCGATAACACATATCCGCATCTATGGTTTCAAGTGCTTTGCCCTTATTCTTGAAGTTTGGGGCCTTGGGAGCGAGGTTAGGGCATTTCTAGGCTTTGTTTTCTCCCTTAGATGTGCCTTGGCTCTGTTGACCTTAATGGGGTGGCTTCTAGCTGCCCTTAACACGCCTATTTTGGCATTTAGGCATTTGTTTGTGTTATAATGTGCTTCAGGCACGGCAGTCACCCCAATAGATCGAGCTTGATGATTATTCATCAACAACTGATTCTGTTTTTCAGCGAGAAGTAAACCAGAGATCAAATCCAAAGAAAAACCTAGGATTCAAATTTGGGTTTTCGAAATCCGGGGAAATTCATATGAATCTTGACCCAAAACAAGGTCAGCGATGACTGAAAGTTGTCGAGGATGGCAGCCGTAGTGGCTGCGCATGGCTGCAGGCCATGCATGTGACACTGTGAAAGGCATCGAGGTTTTTAGGCTGGGTTCCAGAGGCTTAGAGTTTCAGGCTTTGGCTGTGGCACGAGTTTGGGTTCGAAGAACACTAGAATTTTTTTTCCCCTTATTTCCATATTATAATTCAATTTATATTGACAAATAATTTGATGTATGAGCATATATAGGATGCAATTTGGTAGAAAAATCTGGAATTTTGAACACAATCATCTTGAAAGGCACACGAACATCCTCCAATTGGAATTGCTCCAAAATTCATCGGTTTGATCACTTTTTGCTTCAGTGGAAGTCAAATGTCCTACATTGAAAATATAATCTAAAGTATTAAAATTCTACCAAAATAACCAATAAATTAATTCTAAGATTAGGGTAAAATATATTGTATAATATCGACTCATCACAATTCATGGCAAATATCAAATTCACATCATTCAACAATTAAGGATATAATGCATACACAATTTATGTAGAATCTAAATTTCAAAAAAAGTACAGTTGGATCATGCATTATGGTGAATGTTGATGCTATCAGGGCTGCAAAAATATCGAGATAAAAACTATTGTTTTGAAAGAACCTGATTGCGTGATGATATTGATGAACTGTTTTGATGCAAAAAAATTTCTTCAATTTCGGCTTTCTATCTCCAATGCTTGTGTCATGTTCAACACAAAAAATTTAAATTGAATTAATAAAAGTATATGAATCAATAAAATCAAAAATTAATCAATTAAAAATAACTGAAACGTAATACTCCCCTGATTGAAGACGAATAATTTTCACGTTAGATTTCTAAGCGCAGCTGTAAGATCATGCTGATAACATGTTGTGACCTATATTTAACTGACAGGAGAAGGGGGCCGGCGACACAAAGAGATGTATTTGTAGGGTTGTGTAGAGGAATGTGTGTTATTCCCCATATGCAGTGCCTTTATTTATACTAATAAGAGAGAGAAGAAATTATTCTCCCCAAGGAATACAAGTCCATATAGGAAAAAATAACTAAAATAAAATATAATTTAAGATTTACACAATCACACTTAAACTAGAAGGTTATAACAGTTTTGTAAATAAAAAGGTTTATCCAAATTATACTTTGTCAGGATAAAATGTTGGCTCTTGACTTTAAATTGACTAATTAATATGGTCTTCGTTCTCTTATTACATGAGCCATACATACATTTTCGTACGCAAAAATGCATGAGTCGCACAGAGCTGAACCTTTAATACCATTTTCTTTTGTTAATTTAGGGTTACATCTCCTGACTTCCAGATAATATCAAATAACATCTATATTCCTAAGGAAAAAGAAAATAACACGTATGTTTTATTTTTATTTTTTATTTTTTATTTTTTTATTTTATTTTATGAAGAAATTGGCTGAAACTTCTCTAAATTATCTAGGGTTTTGGCCCATTTTGGTATGATGCATATAACTACTGTATATACAACATCAAATACCAATAATTCAAACCAAAGACCTGACAACATAAATATAGAAATTAATGACAGTTCGTGAGGATGGAGGCAGTTTAGGCCCACTGAGGGTAGCTACTCCACTAAAATTTTCTGTAGAGGAAATAAATGAAGATGCTTACCTAACTTCAATTTATCATATTTAAGTACTTTAATTGATTAGTTGAACATTTTAAATAATATGTATAATAAGCTATCATTATGAAAAATTATCTACAAGCTGGGCTAAGAAAATTTGAGAAGAAAAGAAAAACAATAAAAATATAGAAGAAATTCTACTGTCATGAATTTTTTTCTCAAGTCTGAAGATTAAGGTCTCTCCTACCAAAGAAATTTTTTATCTCCGTCCCTGACTGATTAGGAAGAAAAGTTATATACAACTCATGTATATTTGGAATTTTAGAGATTTGCTAATGCTACTTCGTGGCATATTATATTTGGAATTTTGTTGAATTCTTCGCAAAATATATTAAAATCCAGATCTAGCAACTAAAAACTCGAAGTACATCGGATTATTATAAACGTTCCGAAAGTTTCATCCTTGTAAATTGCATACGTAGAAAATGAAACGAATTATTGATGATTGATGAATGATATAATGCAGGAAAAAAATTGAGTGTCTCGGGAATACAGTCAAACAATTGGTTGATTTTGTTTTTTTTTTTTTTAAATATTCAATTACGTACGTGTATTATGACAGTTAGTGTATCGAGCCGTATCTTTGGCACACTGAAAAAATCTCTCCTACTGTAGTGGCATGGCCAAAAAAAGAGAGAGAGAATGGGAAGTAATGGATGCTAGTCGTGGGTAGCTAAGCATGACTTATTTGGTTGGCTGTTAGAAATTTCAGCAGAAGATAATATCATCAACTTGAGCTCATAACAAGAAATTTCAGATCTGTAGATCTCTATCTATCTATACATAAGATGCCGTTGTGCATTGGAAAATGGTAAACCTCGTCCCAAGTCATTTGCTCCTATTGTATCAATTGACCTCACATAATTCGGGCCATTCTCAGAAATGGACACGATGTTAGCATACATTGCTTTTATTTAATTAATGCATGTTAGCGTGATATTGACAATATTAGTAAAGCGCATGACTTTCTTTCTGGGCAATATTCAAGAACGTATGATAAATATCCAAATTTGTGGTCCGAGTGATTAAAAATTTATTGATCATTGGATTTGTTACTAATATAAACTAGGGTGGACGGTTAATTTAGTTTATGAATTATCATTGAGTGAAAATTAGGTCTATAAACTTTTTTTTTTAAAAAAAAATCATTCTTTGAATTATAAAAATTTGCCAAATATATCTCTAATATTAGGTTCGAAGCTACTATATTCAATTTTCTGTCAATATAAGTCACGTGTTTGCATGTGATACACATTGGAGGGTAGATTGATAATTTTTTTTTTTTTTTTTTTTTTTATAAAAAAAGGTATATGAAGTTCACTTTGGAGGGTAAATTAGAGATTGGATTCGCAACCTATATGAAATTTTAAGGACATATTGGCGAGAAAATGACGGTATTACATTCTAAAGTGTGTCCAGTGACTTAAGGTGACGAAAAATTAGATAGAATAGCTTTAAATATAATAGTAGGAATACAATTATCAATTTTTAATGAATTTAGAAACTTATTTTACCGAAAAAATAATTTAAAAACCTTATTTTCACTAAGGTGATAGTTGAGAGACTAAATTGACACTTCACTCTATAATCAAAATTTCAAGAGAGAAGGGTATCCCGCTGATTCAAAGGCAAAACAGCTTTTGGCACTTAGTGAGCGTTTGTAAAAATTCGGTTACTTGATACTCAAGATCGGAATTCCTTGCTTTGCCTTGTTTTTTCTTTTTTTTTTTTTTTTTTTTTTTTTTTTTTTCCTCTAGACCTTACAATTTTTTTATTAAACGACACATCATGTCAAGCAGTTGCCAAATTTAGACCCACATGAACAAATAATTCAATTCTTGTTTTGCTATATTAAATGAGGTCTAATGATCTCTGAATATACATGTGTGGCAGAGTGGTCCTGCTCCCACTTGGCAGTCCTCCCTCAATTATTATTAAAAATAATTTCAGCACATCGTCTTTCCTATTTCTCACATTTGCTTAATTTTTATTATTTAGTTCTCTTTTGTTTTAATCAATTGAGAAGTCTGGATGAACTAGGAGAAATTTTTCCAAGTGCCGGGAACACCATGACACATGGTGTTCCCTCACCCATTAGCATTTAGTTTTATTTATTTATTGAAATATAAAATTGAAGGATATCCAAGATGTCAAATGCTAATGGGTGAGGAAACACCATGACACATGGTGTTCCCGGCACTTGGAAAAATTTCTCATGAACTAGAGTGTACCAAAATCACTTTTTGTCAATTATTGAACGAGACAAACGGCGGGCAGGCCGATTTGATGGAGGCGTGAACAATTGGACATTGCTCAATTTAAGGCCATAGAAATTGAACTGTTATAGCAATGTGAGCATATCTGTTGTTCTAAAAATTGGCCATCCTCAGCACACGGTACAAACACAAAAACAAGAGGACGTGATGTCGTTTTTTCACGCTACGTTGTATTTTGGTAGTTTTACCTTGAGATGATTAGTTAAATCTAAAATATCTAATTTGAGGGAAAGTCAAAAGTTGTTTTGAAAGAGGAATATTTCACAGACATCCTAGCTAATTAAGAATATTTGAATATTTTGTATAACTTTTTTTTTTTTTTTTTGAAAAAAGGGGGACAACTATTATCCACCTATTTCAAGGATTGAAAAGACTCACAGAGCCATTTCATTGTATAACTATCATTTTGGAGTAGCTTCCATTGTACAAAAATTAGATTTCTACCGACAATTTGAATGACCTAAGGGAAGGATAATAATGAATTAGATGATCAAGCTATGCATAAGACTTGGTCATTGGTTTACCAAGGTAGCTTTACTCTCCAAACCCACACACTATATTAAAAAAAGAACCAAGACCTCAGGAATTAGCTATCAACTACAAAATTAGTCTACTTCCTTTTGCCTAGAGCAATTAGAAATGGTTAACTCCCCTATAGAAAAACCCCTCTGTACACTATTTCTGAAATTTTAATAAATAAAAAAAGAGCAAAAAAATAAAATAAATACAAGCGAGGGACGAAGCCAAAATTCGCGAAGAAAAGAACAATACAACATCAAAAAAGGAAAACTGGATGAAGAAAGAAAAAAATTCCTCAAACTATAATCCCAAACCGAGCCAGGGGAAACTGTTGATAAATCATTGGATGATCAACTCCATAATTAGCTAAGCAATTTGTCACCTGAAGTTGTGATACATATTAATTTGAGAAGTGGAAGTCAGGCAAGCCAGCAAAGTCTGAAAACAAAGCAGAATGAATTACCAACTTAGGAGAATCATGCCAAACTAAATTAGGAAAAGATAGGCCTATGGTACCAAAGTTATTTGGCAACAACATTCCCCTCTCGAAAGATGTGTGAACAACAAAAATTCATCTAATGAATGCGGGCCAAAAAAGTAAATCATTGCGTGCGAAGAAATCAAGGAGGATCAAATCATCCAAACCGAGAATATAAGCAACGCTAGAAGAGTCACTTTCCAACCAAAGACACGCCAACCCCTCTGAAAAGAAAATTTTACACTAATAATAATTCTATAAAGTGCAGCAAATGAAAGAATTGTGATGACCAATACCATGACAAAAACTACCAAGAAACTGACCATGACAATCCCTAAAACGCCCCACAAGCAGCAGGATCAGGATTTTCTTTCGACAAACCATCTGCATTAAGTTTAATCCAAGGATACCAAGGATGAGACCATAACATGGGAAAAATAGTAGGGGCCTTGAGAAAAATATGTTGAATCCCTAAGAAGAAATGATACCAGTATCTAAACCTTGAGAGTATCTTGTAATAAACCTCCCATTGTGGACGAGGTCAAAAATAATGGACATGCAAAGACAATGGAAATATATTGAATGGCCCTAAAATTAAACTTATTTGAAGCTTTCTAAATAGCTGAAATAGTAAAAAAAACTCGCAAAGACTCAAAGATTGTGCAACTGATGGGAAAAGTGGTTATGCAAGACTGTGCAACTAATGGGAAAAGTGGTTATGCACAAAAACATCCCAAAAAAATAGCCAAAGAATCTGAAACAAGCAAAGATGTACCAAATTAATATGCTAACCACTTCCAAAGTTGCTTAGAAAACTGGCAGCTGGAAAAAAAAAGATGAGCAGTACATTCATCATAAACATGACAAAGACAACAAATGGATGCCGAAGAAGTATCAAGTCGTTGCATTGTAACATCGCTAGGAAGTTTATCATGAAAAAAAGGCCGAGTCAAAATAGATAGTCGAGACGGAATGAAAGATTGCTAAATAACTTTTGCCCAAGCACAATCATTGTGTCTCATTCAAATTAGATCATAATCAGAAGAGAAGGAAAAACTCCTAGAAAGAGATGGCTTCCCAAATCAATTTGCCATCAGTCGTTGTTAAGGGTACAAGATGATGCAAAATTTCATTGAAAAATCTATAATGACCAACTCAGGAAGAATTGTAAAAGAAATGACTAGATATAATGAAGGGCGAATAATCAGCTTGTTCATCCATTTATCAAACTAAAAACAAACTGGTCTTCCATCTCTAATAATCCAACTACTATTGATATTTAGAACAAGTACAGCACCTTCAAACCATGCTACACAGATGACTACAAATAGACATCTTATTTTGTAAGGCGTGAGAGGAAAAATTTGGCGGGCAAAAGAACCTCACAAGGAAGAAGATTGTAAAGTAACCCCATCCAACATTGAGCAAAACCGTCAAGTTCAAAGTAGTTAAATCACAAGACCACCTTTAATTTTAGGCCCACAAACCGTATTCCATTTAATAATTACCAATTTACGAGAAGCCAAATCTCTAGACCAAATAAAGTATCGTAAAGGGAGAGATGCTTCAAAAGGCAAGCCAACCACTAATATATTGAGAAACTATGCAAAACTAAACTTTAATAAACTGACTGCACTAATTGAACTCGTCTAGCCATAGAAGGAAGTTTTCCTTTCTAACCTGAGAGACGGGCTTTAGCCTTATCAACCAAAGATTAAAAGTAAATTCTCCTTGGCTTACCACGAAAAATTAGGACACCAAGATACGTGAAAGGAGCAACATCTAAACGAAGCCCAAAATGTCTCGAGACAAAAGTCACATGATGAGAAAAGGTGAACCCTAGATAAAAAGTACTTTTATATGCATCAATAAATTGTCCAAAAGCACGACCATACTTGACAAGGAAATCCCGCAAAGACTGAAAAGATCGAACACTCCTATAAGAGAAAATAAATACGCCATCAGCGCATAACACATGAGTGGGAGGGCAACAACCCTGCGGAGTTGAGATAGAAGTAATTCGCTTAATAGAGTAAAGCAAATTTAAACCTCGGCTAAGAGCTTTTCTTGAACAGAAAGTTTGCAACTGCAAGTGGTCGTACTGAGTGATAGTGGTAGACACCTCGAATTTACAGATAAGCCCCACAAAGTTACAACTAGCATTGGATATAACCATCCACTTAAAGAAATCTTATACAAAAGCAATATTAGCCAATTCAATGCTATCCCAACATGGCTCATAAAAAAAACCAGAAAAACCATTAGGTCCGAAAGCACTCGAATGATCCATGAAAAAAAGAGCATTTCTAATTTCATCAACTGAGAAATATTAGAATTTTCATCTCCACTCACCATGGTAACACCACAAACATCCTCAATTCTGCAACAACATGTCCCTAATTCTACGATTTTATAAATTTTAAAAGTATGAATTGACAAAAATGCCCCTATAGTCAAGGATTTTGACTTCCATTAACCATTGTTTAGAGAGATGTATGACTCATTCTTTTAGCGTATTTGCGTAGTAATCATCACAACGAACGTGTGGGCACAAGGAGAATCAAAGGAGATTTTACGGGCTTACAAGGTTGAAGGGTATTATGGTAAATTCACAATTTTAGATATTTGACCCTTAGTTATTTTATTATTTTCTTATAAAATTTTTTGTGTTGTCGGTCCCACACCCACTTTCGACTCCACCTATCCCGTGTCCCTTATCTCTTTTTAACTCTCTCTTTTTAATTTTCAAACTTTTGGGTCCACTCTCTTGCTGCCATGTGTCATTTTTCTCCCTACATTCCCAGCTCCCTCTTTTCACTCACCCTCTCTTATTTTGCCACCTCATCATATCTCCCTCCTAATTCCCATAGCCTTCTTCCTCTGCAAACAATAACACCAAAACTGGCAAGCCCTCACTGTTCCGGCGAGCTTCACAACCACCAACAACCATCACCATCGACCTGCACCTCCCCTTTCCCTTCGTTGAAAACTTCATCACGCTCTCTTTCCTTCTGTACACGCTGCACACGAACACGAGAGAAAAATCTGGTGATTCCTCCCATTCTCGACTTGGTAAGGTCTCTATTGTTTTAGTTTCTTATCTCTAGCTCAATTTTGAGCTTACAAAAGAAATTTGGTGATGATTAGTACAAGTAACACCCTTAGAACACAAACCCATTTTTTTCAGTGAGAACCTGACGGCTTTCGATCCGTTTTTTGGCAAAATCCGACCACAACCGAGGAAACCAATGGTACTATTCGAATCTTTGTTCCCTGATCTTTGTTGTGGTATATTACATGACTAGGCTTGGTAAAGTGTGTGGTTGTTTGGAGTTGGGGGTTCATCTCGACCATCATTTTTCCAGATTTCAACCCTTATAGCGGCAACCAGCCGGAGAAGAAGAATGGAAGAAAAAAAGGGCCTTAGGCCCAAAACTCGATCCAAAACCTTTGGCCCAAATCCTTAGCCCAATTGGCCCAAATCTTTGGGTTGATGTTCTAGCCCAGCCCGGTTCCAAAATGGGCTCAGAATATTCCTTAGGCTAATTCCGACGTCCTTGGTCCATTTTTGGCATCCATTTGGTGAAATTCTAAAGTTTTAATGTAGTTGACCACTGGGGCGTCTTGGTTGACTTTTTAGGGTTGATTGTTGACTTTTTGTTAAATTTTTTAGGGACCCTCCTTAGCGTGTTTCAACATCTTGATTCCAAATCCGCACTCTGGTTTCCTAAATTTAGTTGTTTAAATTGAGTTTTACTAATGGGTCACAATATTATGCTTTCGGAGACTCCGGCTTCCTAGCTCGAACGGATGTGACATCGCAAGTAACTCGGAGTGGGTCCTTTCTTGTATGTAGTATATATAACTGCTAATTTCCATTTATACATTTCATAAAGAGTTTTCTACAATACGCCTAGATTAGTGTGATGTTTATAAGATTTAGCACATTGACAAAAATTATGAAGTTATGTTACATCTTACGGGATGTACAGGTACGCGTATTATTATTGATGCCATACTTATATTTACGGCTATGAATACTATTATGTTGACTAGAATTATAGAATCGCTATAGCATGACTATATTTATGTTATCTGCTCATCGTTTGCTTACCAGTGTTAGCACTCACCCGGGCTAGGGCCAGTCTTTCACATGTATGTACACATCGCACCGTATGCTCAATTTAGATCCATTATAGGTGTCAATGCTGTCCTAGATTGCTATGGGCAATTAGGACTTATATGTGCTGCGTATAGTGCTAGTCTTCACATGATTGTAGTACTAAAGCATATATCATTGTTACACCTAGTCCTATTCTTGTCAGATTATCTTTGCATGAACTCATGTGTCAGAATGTGTCGATGAGCACTCGAAATGATATGTTTACTTTTGCGAGCTTATGTGATTACGGACATCATGTGTTTACTTACGAAATATTATGCCGTATTAAATTCTTGAGATATTGCAGGCTACGGTAAGTATTTTCTTACTATACGTAGTATGTATATTTTGGAAACTATACTTGTTTTACGGCGAGGGGTTATTATGTTTTTGAAAAGGTTTTTACAAAGCTTTATTTTCTGTACTACTCACCTTTGTTTTTCACCCCTTTAGGTTTTAGTGCTAATTTTTCGTGTCGACGATGATTCTTGGCAAATCTTGGTATAGGTGGTTACCTTCAATGGTATAATTCTCATCCTACCTTACTGTACTTTACTTATGCTTTGATATCACGTGTGAAGTGGGTTCATTCCTGCTCACAAGCGCACTTGTACATTTAAGCACTTTTAGGTTCAAATTTATTCTCATTTTCCACATCACTAAACTTTAAGACTTTGTCACCTTCCTGGTGTCGGCCAGCATAACTCGATTCAAAGTCCAGGTAGACATTTTGGGTCAGGGTGTGTCAGCTTGGTATTCGAGCATAAGTTTGGGTAGCATTGTATTCATCACATGCGTGATGTGAGCATTCTTGGTTTTTGAACCTAAATGTCGAATCTTACCACCTCGTCAACACGAAAAACATGTTAGCTTTTTCTTAAGTTTTGGGTTACTTAGACAACTTATCAACATTCTAGAAGAACATTTTGGTGAACGCCTTTAGACTTAAATTGGAGAACATCCCTGCCAAGAAAAATCCCAAATTGAGATGAGTTGATGGCCCAAAGTTGAGAGTTACCAATCAATTCCACTACCTTTATCTAGTTATCATTACCAGTCATTTCGAGTTCGGAAACCAAGAATAGTTTTGATTCCTTGGCAATAGCCGTTAGTATACCCCATAGCAGAATTCGTACGAAGCTTACTTTCATCGAGATTCTAGAAATGTCTTAAGTGACAACCTGGTGCTAAGTGGTAGCACTCGATGGAAGAACATTTGGGGGATAACCAATTTTGGTCTTCGATGGCACTAATCTTTTCAAATGCACTAATGATCATTCCAGATCTTTAGGAGGAAGATCGACTTCGATTGAAGTCTGTTCTAAAGTAGATTATTAGCAAATTTCATTTTCTGACCTTATGACATTCCAACCAATACTAGTTTCTAGAATTTCTTTTGGTGCTACACTCGTCACTTCGATGAGCATAGGCACATGTGTTCAAGTTGTTATACCTACAGCTAGTAGGAATCCCCGAAGTAGTAAGTATTTTCCCTAGAATTATGAAACCACCTTATAGGATCAATTCTTAACCAATTGTTCGAAACCATTCACCCGAGCGGGCTCTAACCTGTAATCAGCCTACGGTGGCACTACTAATTGATGATATTATCCAATATCTTGGAATTGTCAACCAATATTCAGGTGGTATGATCTTTGATACCAGACACATGCTAGTATCTGGAAGTGATACACTTGGGCCAGAATGTCGGTTCACAGTCTTAGGATAACAAACAATATCAAAATATCTTAAATACGTTAATTAGCGGAGTAACTGATAGACTGATTAACAATGACTACCTAAGTTGAAGAAATTAAAATCATGGAAACTTAAGGCAAGCCTTGTAGGAGGACAGTGAACTCGTAGTTGTTTTAACCACATTACCCATTCCTGAGGTCACTTTCACAGACAAACATTAGAATTAGAGCATGAATTAATTCCCACTGGAAGAGTGAATGGAGTATCGAGAAAGCTCTAAAGACCTTTTAGTACGTGTTGTAGAGAAAGGAAGTAGTATGGTACGTTTCGAGGACGTATACCTTTGGCGTCATTTCTCAAAATTTTACCTAGAATATCACTAAATCTTGAAGTGAAGTACACCATCGATCCACTTTCTCGTACTACACCAATTTCCTTGCATCTTTTCGAACAACTCCCACATTATTGAGAGAACTTCATTACAAAATCTTATCAATTAGGAATTTATCCAACTAAACACCTTATCTAGGGAACCTCAAACCTATTTGCGAAGGCGAAACACTAAATCTTAGGATCATGCCTAGATTTTAACAACACAATCCGATGTTGATTAAAACCGTTAACCCATACTTCGAATTGTTGGTCTTTCTGATAAACTTCTTGAGCACTAGTTTTCTTCCATAGCTTGTCCAATTCGTAGTGGTCTTACTAATGACTTTCCCACCTACCCTAGCAACGAGAGCGAATTTTCTGAACACCGATATGCACCTTTATACCAAATTGCTCAACTGTTAACTTTGATTAAATTGGTACTTTTCTTGGGAGACGTGATCTCAGTAGATAATTTGGAATTGTACATTTTATCGACAATTTGTTAGCGATTTTTCGGCTACATTGTTTTTCCTAACTTATCGACCGAGGAAAGTTAGTTTAGTTTGGGATATTGGATATGAATAAAATTTTTGACAACTTAAGTGTTGTATATTCCCAAGCATTATTCTTACATTTTTCGAAAACGTCGATAATTTGGAAATCCACAATGACATTTTATCTGCATGATTTGGCTAGGTAGGTGTAGCATGACGGGATATCACTTATGTTTCCCAACAGTAGGAGCCATAAGAAATGAATAATATTATTCATGACTTAGAGTCGACAATTACCATCTTTACTTGAAAACCGGATGACACTTCTCTGTTGGGAAATGTGTCCAAAATTTTTATCAACCCTAGACCTCTCAAATACATATTCATTTGAAAAGATTTAGATTTCTGACAATGGCGATAGAAGAACTAAATCAACATCTATGATTACACCATCATGCATCATCCCGGTTGTGCAAATGTAATTACTGTTACAGCATCAAAAAACACATATACCCTTGCACACTTTTAGACTGTCCTATCTCATTTCAATTGGAATTCATGAGTATTTATATGACGTTACTTACAAATCATCAAGAAATCATTCGAGTGGTTATAATCACTTCTTGTATCCAAATGGAACTAGGGATATATCACCATAAACTCTTGGTACGAGATATCTTGTACCTGTGGAGATTATGATGATGTTTCGGTGATTATTGACTGACTTGACAAGTAACCTCACCTTTTGTTGATCCAGATGGACTACATTTTAGACCACTTGGTAAAATTCTTCATTCTTCAAATTATTAGATATTCTGATGTTTCGATCAATATCTACTCTGATTATGATTCCCTATTCACCTTCTTATGCTGGAAAGCATTTAAGTCAACCATGGGTACGTGTTTACTCTACTACTTGTCATATTATCTTTAAGGAAAATAGATTGTTCAGAAGAATTGCTAAGACATTGAAATTTTAGTTGTGACGATTAATTCCTTAATCACCTAACAAATACTTTGTTGAACGAATCTTTACCATTGGTGATTGAATATTCTAGAAGCTACCATTGTAGCGAGAAGTAATACATTTAGTCTAATTACCTTGTGTTTTAGATTTGATGGACTTTTTTTGACTCTCAAATTCTTGAATGTTCTTTTAGCCTTCTCGACATAATTTTTCACTAAATTTGAGAGAAATTCAATATGAATCTACTCACTATGGCATTGTTAACTACATTGTTTGGCTATATGGTATGTTTGTCACTATTATATCTCACCACGATGCGTGTTTTATTTCCAAGTATTGGGAAGCCTTCTTGAAGGCCATGTGTATTAAGTTTTGTCACATACCACATTTCATCCTCAGACTAATGAATAATCTGAATGAACTATCTGGACCTTAGAGAACATATTACTTTTGTATGTTTTACAGTTTTAGCTAGTTATGATAGACACTTATCTTTGTTAGAGTTGTATGTAACTACGGTTACATTTATGGTTTTGGGTATGGCACCATTTGAGACGTGGTGCATAAATTTTATGCATAATACATAATTGACAGGTGATTATTGCAAATAGGTATTCGAATAATTAAGATTGTGATGTAGCAAAATTGTGCGCTATTGACGATGTCACCTGAGAAGGTAATGCGTGAGCGAGATGGAGGCGTTAATCAAACGATGTATGTGTATTACCCAAGGAGGGGTAAGATGGTAATATTGCATCCTCGGGAATTATTTGCTTGCTTATCGTGACAACAGTGAGTTGTCGGTATTGCGGGATACAGACCATAATATTGATAACTTATTTGTTGGATTCGTTAAGCAAGTGAACAAATAGGCCCATCTATGTTAGCATTGGTAATTTTTTTATTTAATTATTTATTTATTGTTTGGGCTTGACCCAAAGATACTACATACTTATCTTTGGAGTACTTGACACAATGAGTGCGTAGGTGAAAAAAATTTTATGTTCAATTTTAATCTCAATGCAATTATTTTAACTTTACGTTATTGTATAAATGTATTTTGATAGGATGTTATTATACATATATAAATATTTTTGACTTTATGTTTTTATAAAAAAGTATTATATTATAGTATTGTACTGAAGGAGAAGGAAGGTTTGAGTTTGGAGGCATGGAAGAGGAATCATTGCAATCTGATCGCGATGAAATGGCATTCTTTTTTATGTAACCACTCTAGCTTGATTTCTTCCTTATATATATATATTTTTTTTTTTTTTCTTCCTATCTGTTGGAGTATATTATGTATAGCAAATTATTTCAAATTTTGGGGACGAAATTTTTTAAGGTGGGTAGATTGCAACAACCCATCCCTAATTCTACAATTTTATAAATTTTAAAAGTGTGAATTGAAGAAAATGCCGCTAGAGGCAAGGATTTTGACTTCCTTTGACCATTGTTTAGAGATGTATGACTCATTATTTTAGCGTATTTGTGTAGTACTCATCACTACGAACGTGTGGGCATAAGCAGAATCAAATGTGGAGTTACGAAGGAGATTTTACGGACTTACAAGGTCGAAAGGCATTGTGGTAAATTCACAATTTTAGATATTTGATCCTTAGTTATTTTATTATTTTCTTATAAAAATTTATGTGTTATGGGTCCCACACTCAATCTCCACTCCACCTATCTCGTGTCCATTCTCTTTCTCTAACTTTCTCTTTTTATTTTTCAAACTTTTGGGACCTCTCTTTTGCTGCCATGTGTCCCTTTTCTCCCTACATTCCCTGATCTCCCTGTCTTGTTCTGGCACCTCATCCCATATTTTCTCAATTCCCTCAGCCCTTTTCCTTTGCAAAGAATAACACCGAGACAGGCAAGCCATTGCCGCTCCGGCGAGCTTCACCACCAGCAATAACCATCATCATTGACTTGCACATCCCCTTTCCCTTCGTTGAAAATGTCGTCACGCTTTTTCTCTTTGTGCGCTTTGCACGCAAGCACCAAAGAAAAACCCAGCGATTCCTCTCATTCTCGACTCGGTAAGGTCCCTATTGTTTTAATTTTCAATCTCTAGCTCGATTTTGAGCTTACAAAAGAAATTTGGTGACGATTAGTGTAGGTAACACCCTTAGAACTTAAACCCAGTTTTTTCGACGAGAACTCGGCTACTTTCGAGCCTTTTTTTCGATGAAATCCAGCCACGACCAAGGAAACCAAAGGTACTACTCGAATCCTTGTTCCCTGATCTTCGTTTTGGTATATTACATGACTAGGTTGGATAAAGTGTGTGGTTGATCGAAGCCGGGGTTTATCTCGGCCATCATTTTTCCAGATTCCGACGGTTGCAACAGCAACCGGCCAAGAAAGATGAAGGGGAAAAAAAAAGGCCTTAGCCCAAAACTCGGTCCAAAACCTTTGGCCTAAATCTTTAGCCCAACCCACCCAAACCTTTGGGCTGATGTTCTAGCTTAACCGAGTTCCAAAATGGGCTCAGAATATTCTAGGAATATTCTCAGAATATTGTTTGGAATATTCTTGGAATATTCCTTGTGTTGACTTTTTTAGAATTTTCTCAAAACACCCTTAGGCTAATTCCGACGTCCCGAGTCCATTTTTGGCATCCATTTGGTGAAATTCTAAAGTTTTAGTGTAGTTAACCACCGGGGCGTCTTGGTTGACATTTAGGGTTGACCATTGACTTTTTCTTAAATTTTCTGAGGACCCTCCTTACGCATTTCGACGTCCTGATTCCAAATTCGCACACCATTTTCCCAAATTTAGTCATTTAAGTTAAGTATTACTAATGGGTCACAAAATTATGCTTAGGTGCGATTACTATTGGAGACTCCGGCTTCTTAGCTCGAACGAATGTGACATCGCAAGTAACTGTGAATGGGTTTTTTCTTTTGTGTAGTATATATCATTCTTAGTTTCCATTTATACATTTCATAAAGAGTTTTTTACATTACACCTAGATAAACTTGACGTTTATAAGATTTAGCACATTGACAGAAATTATGAAGTTATGCTACGTCTCATGGGATGCACAGGTATGCATATTATTATGAATGCCATAATTATATTTACGGCTATGAATACTATTATGTTGACTAGAATTATCGAATCACTACGACATGACTATATTTATATTATTTGCTCATCGTTTACTGCATCAATGTTAGTACTCGCCCTGGCCAAGGCCAGTTTTTCACAAGTATGTGCACATCACACCGTACGCTCACTTTGGATCCACTGTAGGTGCCAATCTTGTCCAGATTGCTATAGGCAATTAGGACTCATATGTCCTGTGTATAGAGCCAGTCTTCATGTGATTGTAGTATTATAGCGTATATCATTGTTGCACTCAGTCCTTTTCATGTCATAATATCTCTGCATGAACTCGTGTGTCAGCATGTGTTAATGAGCACTCGAAATGATATGTTTACTTATGTGAGATAATGTGATTACGAACATCATGTGGTTGCTTACGAAATATTGTGCTGTATTGAATTCTTGAGACCTGTAGGCTACGGCAAGTGTTTTCTTACTATACGTAGTATGTATATTCTGGAAACTATACTTGTTTTACGGTGAGGGGTTATTATGTCTTCAAAAAGGTTTTTACAAAGCTTTATTTTCAGGCCCACTTATCTTTGTTTTTCGCCCCTCTAGGTTTTAGTGCTGAGCTTTCATGTAGATGAGGATTCTTGGCAAATCTTGGTATAGGTGGTTACCTTCGATGGTATAATTCGCATCCTACATTACAATACTTTACTTATTCTCTGACATCACGTGCGAAATGGGTTCATTCCCGCTCACAAGTGCACTCTTACGTTTAGGTACTTTTATGTTAAAATTTATTCACATTTTCCACAGTACTACACTTTATGGCTTTGTCACCCTCCTGGTGTCAGCCAACATACCTTGATTCGAAGTCCAGGTGGACATTCCGGATTGAGATGTGTCAAATTCCACTCGGAGTGAAGGGAGAATTTTATAAAGAGGGTTAAAAGTTTACCACGTGATCAACAATATCAACAAGATAAGCGAAGACTATCACCATCTAAAAGAGTAGTAATTCTAGAAGAAGAATGCCTACCTTAGGCATAAGCATGGGAAAAAGTATGTTACGATCACCCTCAATATGCCATAACTCGAGCATCAAGGACAACCATCTTGGCCACAACTTCTTCATTAAATCTCCTTTGAGAGTTCCATTAAAAGAAACAATATTTAAGTTTTTCCATTGCAATAGTGACATTTTTATGGATATCACAAAATACATTAGGATTCCAATATTGAAGACAACGCTTAAGAATTATAAGCTTGCGTGACACAATAAACATAGGACACCCGTGAGCAATACTTGACTTCCAACACTTAGTCCTCATATCGGTGAAATTAGAATGTAAAGTCCACATGAACTAAAATAAAAAAGGTCGGGGTCCCCCAGGAAAAGCATCAAATGCTGAAAAAACAAGACAATTGTGATATGAGACAACTCTTAGCAAAGCAGAACAACTAGCAAGGTTCTAAAAGACGCTAGTCACTAGTTAGACGGTTGGTTGGGGCCTAGCACCTAGGCGGGACTTAGGCGGACTAGACGGATTTGAGTAAATTAATTATATAATATATAAATTAGTTAAATTTAAACATTAAATAATATGTTATTTAAAGAAAAAAAAAGTGTGTATATATATATACACACATATGCTATATGAGAGTTTTAGGTACATAAGAATATATTATGGATTTTATAGTATAGTCTTAAAATAAAATAAGAATAATAAAACATTACAAAAAATTAATAAATAAAAATTGATGTTGCGTTAAGAGAGGAAAGAAATCAAAGCATATAAACAAAAGTAGTAAAAATGAAAATGGTGGGGACCATGGCAAAAGAAAGTGTGCAACTATGAAATAGTGGAACAATTTTAAAAGAAACTAAGGGATTAAAAAGATAGTGGGAATAGCTCTGGTCATCTTCTTTCTCACAGAACCTCGACTTTACAACAAAAGAAATTCAGATCCCAAGGTTTTAAGATTTGACAGCCTAGCCCCCATCTAACCCTGCCCAGACCTGCATAGCTCCATCTAGTCCTGCCTAATCCCACCTAGGTGCCTGCCTAACATGTTTTCTAATTTTGTGGTTGCTTAGAAGTTAATCATGGCGGTCGTCCACTATCCAGCGCTAGGCACCGCTTAGGCCGATTTTTAGAACACTGATAGCTAGTGTGAGGTCGTATCTCTAACATGTGTGTTCCAAAAAGAGAATGGTAAGGACGCATTTACATGTGACCACAAACATCTCAATTATTAGTGTAAGTATAGAAAGAACCAAGAGTGTCCTTATGAGTAAAATCTCATAGCTCGGTAATATTATGAAAATCTTCACACATGAGCTCAAATGATAGCATTAAAATCACCAATTGTCATCTAGGGTGTAGTAGTATGAGAGTGAACTTTTCCAAAAGATCACACCACAAGTCCAACGACAACGACGACTAGAAGTGGTAACTGCATAGACAATAACGAAATGGGAAAGGACACCACAAAAAAAAAAGCTTGAAAAGTAATTTGTTGGTCTGCAGAAGAAGTCATAGAAGAAGCAACAATTCGTAGAATACAAAACCTAAGTATTAGTTAGCAAGTTACCTCTATTATTAATGGTAATTAAAAGAAGACCTAAAGAATCCCAATACGTAGGAGAAATAAAGTCAAAAGTAACCACAGGTTCAGAAATGCAAACCAGATCTGAATAATGAGAATGGAAAACATTGGAAAGCTTCTTACGGGTATCAGAATTACAAATACCATGAAAATTTCAGTAAAGTAGCTTCATTTTGAAGTAGAAATAACTTGTCTTTCTGCTCTAGTGATATAAGTTCCTCTAGCCTAGTAGCGTCAACTTTCTACTTCTTTTCAAGTTTCTTTTGTTGTGATTTACTAAGCACATGAGTAAAAGCATCATCACTAGTATTAACTAGTAATAAGAGAGGATCCCTATGAATAGTATTAACTAGGGGACATATGGTTAGGAAGATAAACTTGACATGTTCTTTAGCATCCTCGTTGATGAGCATTGTCCCTCTTTTCTAGCACCTCATTATGATCTTTCAAGTGTCTATATTTGTTCATAATATGACCTATAAGGGCGCAATGACCACAAGTCGGAGGTAGATTCTCATAAATAATGTCAACAGAAAAGCCATGTTTCCGTTCAAGCATAATAAACGTAGGTAAATCTGTAGAAAGATCCACATCCACTAGAAATCTAGGATAATATCCAAATAAGTTTTCCTTTTTAGCATGATTGAGTACCCATACCCCAAGCAATTTCCATACGAATACGAAGGTGCCAATCTTCTTGGCTTAACCCATCAATTTGAATCCATACATGTGCACTGAGTTTGAAAAAGGATGTCACTAGGTTGAAATCCGGTTGCCATTAAGATAACCTAAAAAGGCCAAACTGAAGCGTACAAGTTCCAACACCCCCACACACTCCGCATGTCTTCTTCTTTGGAGAAATGAAGATCAAAATATCCCTTAGGACGTTACCCAACGGAACCAATTGCCAAGAATTTGGAATCCTCCATAAAGATGCCAGATCATTCTGTTTAAGTGGATATTTAATGTTGGGTTAGTAAAAATGAAGGCCCAAGAATACATAAAACAAGAGAGAATTGGGCTCAGACAAATCGGCAACCCAGGAGGATTTAAAAATCATCATTTGCCAAAGAATAGGCAGTAAGCCTATGTGAGAAGTGATGGGCGATAAAGGGCAGCTCACCCCAGCAAGAAGTACTTTTCGAGGGCATGGATAGGTAAATAAGTGGTGGCTCACCACGTTCTGGTGGCCATCACCAAAAGGCAAGGCTTAGACAGTCAGGCTAAAAAGTCTATAAAAGTAGCAAGGGACACAAGAGACAAAGACACTCAACCAATCAATCAAAAGACATCCCACTTTGCTCTCAGACAAGCAAGAAACCAAAAAACTTTAGCTTGTCTAGACTTTGTTCTTCTAGTCATAAATTCACTACAGAAAGCCATCTTTTATCAAGTTTTAGAAGCTCTACTACTTTTTCCCACGTTGTAGTATCGAATACCTTTTGTAAACTCGTTTTACCTTTCATTCTCCAAAGATTACAACCCTTGTAAAATACAAAGAGAAGTGGTTGCAAGAGGATGAACCTTACCTGACAAGGTTATAATCTTGTCCGAGTCTCTTTTGTTTGTGCTTACATAAAGTAGATATGTTGTTTAATGCATCTTCGTTCATGTTTTAAACCATTTTCAATTGCTTTTTGTTCAAAGTTTTATTTCAATGATTAATTGGACTAAACTAATTAACCTTGCTTTTTAATTTTCACTATAATCAAAGAAATAGTTGGAAGGGCCTTGAACTCCCTTTATCTAGACATATAATATCATGAATAAAAGCCCTTGTTTACAAGGCAGGAAAAAGAAAACCTTATACAAACTTAACCCATCTGAAACAATCCAGTAAGATCAAGAAGTCTAAGTAACTTGTGGTGCAAGTAATTAACCCAGTTAAATAACCAAAAAGAATAATCTGTTACACAAAGATAACAGTGGCATGCTCAAATCCATATTAGTTTTGATTGTGAGCCTTAAGACCTAACAAAGGCCCCACAAAGACACCATTCAAACTAATAGCAAACTCATATTGCAGCACATCAAACAACAAACCTTGCCCGACAAGCTAGACCCTGGGAAGTTGTGGGATGGATAGATTTAGTTCGAACATAGTTTTTGGCATGCTCGATGGGACCCTATTTTGTGATATTGTATGCCAAGACGAACGAAGGATCAAACGTTCAGGTGGAAGGTTGAATTTGGGCAACCTCTTTATCCAACATAAGAATGCATGACAGATCACCCATAGGACTTTCCTTCACTACACAACCCTAGAATCTTAGAGAGCCCAACCTCTTCTGAGAAGTTGGGTGCCAAGGTTACTAATGAGGATCTATAAGGAACCATGGTGTAGGTATTGAGAAGTATGGAGAATATCCCTCTACAGACCAGATGAGAGGTTAGTAGGTTGTGTTTTTTAACAAGAACTCTACAAAGAAAGTTGGAGTTAGAGTACTCCACACCGAATGATGGTTACACCAGGGAAAGAATCATGGAGGCAAGCCTAAAAAAGGAAACAACAATTCCTTCATTCCCTTTACTTGAAGAAAAGAAGAACAAAGGGAAAATGAAAGAATAATCTGAAACCAGTCGGCGAGAAGAATAAGAGTTTCAGGAAATAAGCTTACCCAATCCTCGACCACCACCACCAGATGTTGGAAGGCATGTAAAATAGGAATGGATAAAGATTGATGCGTCTAACTCGATGAAAGAAACAAGCGGAAATAGCTTATCAATAACTGAGGGCAAGCCTCTTCCTTATAGGCCATCATTATTGGCAAATAAGGGAGAATGAGAAGCTAGATGGAGACAGCCACACACACAGAGGGAATCTTTCTATCCCCCGCACAATAATATGGCCAACCAACAACTCAGGAATGAATTGGCAGAATTGAGGAGGATGGTGGTACAAAATGCTCAACCGCAAGCTTGCTCGATGTTTAGGATAACATATCAAAAACCTTATCTTGAGTATATTGATGAGCAGAATCCTTTCTCTCTCATTTTCAAGAAGCCCGCATTCCCAACTTTTAGTGTGGAAGACTGTAATGTGTCTTCCAGAGATCTTACTTTCAAGTTTTCAAATCACTGTGCAGTGTTTAAAGACAACCCCAACTACAAACTAAGACTGTTTGGAAACTCACTGGTAGGCTTGGTTTCCCAGTGGTACTCTCTGTTACCCCTTAATTCCATTGCCAACTGGGGGCAGATAGAGATGGCCTTTCATAAGCTATAGGATGGAACCTGAAATGACCATTAATAATCTGGTGGAAGTGAAGTAATATGAGCATGAGTCTACAGAAGATTTTATGATGAGGTTCATGAAGACCAGGATGAGATGCCAGTTCCCAATCAACTATGCTCAACTCATAGCCATTGCTCAAAAAGCCTTGAGACGACCCCTGAGGATGAAGTTTTATGATGTACAGTTTAACGAACTTCAAGAGCTAGTGATTGTGGCCACTAAATATGATAAGTTGTTGGTAGAAGAATAGCAAGTGAAGCATTCATCTACAGTGACCCCTTTTATAAAAGTGAAGTACCAATACATCAGCTCGAGTTTGAAGGCCTAGAGGTGGGAGAAAATGATAACCTCTTGAGAAAAGGGATAAAGTTGTGTGCTGCAGAGATGACCACTCTTTTCAAACCTTTGAAGGTGAATGCATTGGTTCAACCTATCAAAAATAAAAGATTGTGACGAACGATGGATGTTTTGTACTTATGAAGCCTTCAAAGTATCAGTCATATTTCTTTGACTTAACCAAGGCCAAGACCCTATCAAGGAAAAATTATTGTTGGGGAAACCTCAAGCCAACATGATGATTGACATAGATCTATTCCCTAAAGCCCCAATCAATATGATAAATCTTAATTAGGTTGAGAAAGGGAAAGGAAAAGTTACCTCAGATGAAAGAGGAGAAAGAAAGCAAGCAGTTAGGCCAACATAAGGTGTCAGAAGGTTGCTCGACAGACCCCAAACAACTGTGGTCAAATGAGTGGTTTTGTGTAGCAAATGTCAGTGTGAGTGTGAGCTCGAGGTGCCATCATTGATCGAGAGTTGGTCAGAATGAGAGAGATAGAAGAACATGATGCTTGTATTAGTATTCTTCAGGCTGCTGAAATAAAGAAGGGGACTACAAAGAATGTGTTCCAGAGATAGAGAGGAGATTCAAAGCCTAAGGGTCTGTCTGAAGTGTTCAGAAATTTTGAAGCTTTAGAATAAATAGAAGATAAGGAGGCGAGGTTACCACGTTGGGTGGATGTTAAGGCTCTCTAACCAACCAGCTACAGCAACATAAGACAAGGAAGCTTGAAAAAACCATGAGCCTGATACCACCAGTTACAAAGGTAAACTCAGCTTGACTAGGTTGAAAGTGGTACGTGGTGGGCAAAAACGGACGACCAATCAGAGAGATTGGAGCATCTATGATAAAAAGGGTTCAGAAGCAACACAAGGCTCATATGAACTCACTTAAAATGCCTGTTGTTTCAGAAGCTTCTGAAAATGTTAAGTTCGAGAAGTTTACCTAAGAAAAAGAGAGACAACTCAATTGGAGAAGCAAAAAGGAAGTAGAAAGAGCTAATAGCAAGGCTGAAGGCGTATGGGAACATGTTCCTCAAACCCTCACCTAGGGAAGTACACAAAATTAAGAAAAGCCCAAGAGAGTATGATTATGGTACCCATACCAGGCTGTAATCCATTACCTATTTGTTTTGGAACTATTTCTCCTGAGATAGGGATGCATCCACTACCACAAGAGGATATTTCCTTTAGAACTCCAGGGCAGTTGTATGATTTTAATATCATAAGAGATCAGGCAATATTCGAGTTGATGTTAACCAAAGATGCTCAGGCATGGATGGATCAGTTTCTGTGCCAGATTAGGAAGAAAAAGGAAGGGACACCTGGGCCTAGCAACTTTCATGTGAACATGACCTATGTACTATCAGCCATGTTCTATGCAGAACCAGAACAACCATCAATAATTAAAGATGATTATGTGGCACAAGAGCCAATGATGGCATTTGTAAACATTGAAAAAGTTAGTAAAGAAGAGTTAAGCTTGGCAGACTCGCCTGATCGCACATAAAGAAAGCCTAAGAGAATTTATTTTGATAAGATGGGGTTCAAAAATCCAAGTCTAGCCTTAGCAAACCATCTAAAGCCTATATATATGACAGCTCATTTGGAAGAAGTTCATTTCAAAAAGGTGTTGATAGATAGGGGCAGCAATTAATGTGCTACCACTCAAATATAGAGACTTTATAGAGGTGAAGAAGACCTTATTGCTACTGATCTTATAACGTCTAGTTTTATTGGAGCCATCAACAAAACTCATGGGATACTGCCCTTAGAGGTAGACTTCAGGTCCAAGAAGATTATGTTGGCATTCTTTGTCGTAGACATCAACTCTACTTATAAGGCGTTGCTAGGAAGGGATTGGATACACCAAAGTTTATCATTCAAGAGAAATGAGACATGCTGTTTATCATGAACCTACCACCGCAGAACAAGGATTTTGGGAAATGGTGGAGGACGAGTCACGGTCATTTCTCCCCATAACTAGTGTTATTGAGGCTAATTTTTACAATCCTAATGTTGGGATTCTTTAATATCTAGGTGCTGATCAGAACGGCTGCCCTACCAAGGTGACGGCCCAAAAGCTCTTAGAACAAGGATTGTCTCTCACTCAGGAGGAATGGGACATGCCTCATGTTGTCCTTGCCTGACAACATCTATGATGACGGACCAAAAAAAAAAAAGGATCAAGTAACAGTTGTTAGATCCTTAATCAAGGTTTTGCTAAACTACGAGAAAGAACGAAGAGAGATCATGGAAAGCTCAGCCAAAGAAATGGCTGAGTGGGGAGAAGGAACTTCAGGCACCAAAGATGACCAAAGAAATGAAATTTTGGAAGAATAAGTGAAGGCAGCCTATGCATATAGCAAAATGTATATATGACTTTTTTTCTACAAAGCCCGATAAACTAGCACCTGAAGTTCAAGATCTCTTGCAAACCATTAATTTAGGAACTGAGGAGGATCCAAGGCCAATACAACTCAGTGGCCTGCTAAAAATCAGAGATCGAGGAAAGATAGTTGATCTTTTGCATGAGTTCGAAGACTGTTTAGCATGTCATTATACAGAAATACCTGGATTAGACTCTGGTTTAGTGAAGCACATAATGCCTATTAAAGAGGGGTACAGACTTGTAAAACAAGCACCAAGAAGGATGTCGAAAGAGATAGGAGAAAAGTTCAAAGAAGAAATTAAGAAGCTAGTAAATGCAGGCTTTATTAGGCCTGCAAAATATGTAGAGTGGTTGGCCAACATTGTACCTGTAGTGAAGGCTGTAATTAATGTCATTCGATGTTGTGTTAATTATAGAAATATTAACGAAATAACTCCTAAAGAGGAATACCCTATGCCTATGGCGGACCTATCCATCAATCCAGTTGCAAAACACAAAGTTTTATCTTTTATGGATAGGAATGCTGGATATAATCAGATAAAAAAGGCTAAAAAAAGACATACATAAGACAAGATTCAGGTGCCCAGGACATATAGGAACTTATGAATACGTTGTCATGCCCTTCGGGCTGAAAAATGCTAATGTTACTTACCAAAATCCGATGAATGCTATTTTTCATGATTTGATCGGGCATAGCATGGAGGTATACATTGATGACATCGTGGTGAAGTCTAGATCTGAAAATCAGGACCTGGAAGATCTCAGAATGAGAACCCACAAGTTGAAGATGAATCCTAGAAAGTGTGTCTTTGGGGTTCGATTGGGCAACTTTCTGGGTTCCTGGTCCATCAAAGAAGTGTGGATGTGGATAAGGACAAGGCTAGGTTTATAATGGAATCACCTTCCCCCATTAACAAAGTACAATTGCAAAAGCTGCTAGGGAAGATTAATTTTTAAGGAGATTCATTACTAATCTAGCAGGCAAGATCCAACTGTTGACTCCTTTGTTGAGATTGAAGAATCAAGACAAATTTGAGTGAGGCCCTCAACACTAAGAGGCCTTTGACAAAGTGAAGACTTGTCTAGCCTCCCCTTAAGTGCTCATGCCTCTTCAAAAGGGGAAGCCTTTAAAGCTCTACATCTCAGCATCTGAGAAATCGAAAAGGAGTCTATTGGCTCAAATAATGAAAGGGGAAAAGAACATGCAATATACTACCTCAGTAAAATCCTCATTGAGGTAGAAACAAGATATACCTTAATTGAAAAGCTATGACAAGCCTTGTACTTCACTGCCATCAAATGAAGGCAATATATGTTGCCTTCCTATATCCATATAATTGCCAAAATAGATGTGATCAAGTACATGCTGTCCAAGCCAATACTAACTGGAAGAATTAGGAAATGGATCCTAGCACAATCAAAGTTCAACTTTCAGTATGTACCTCAGAGGGCAGTAAAGGGACAAACAATTACAGTCTTCCTAGCTGCGCATCAAGAATCCAAGTAGGAACTTGTCAATAGCCCTGGAACTCTAGAAGTGGCTAGCCTCTAGATCCCACCTAGAAAAGCTCATTCGGGCAAGGAGGAATTAATCCAACAAGAAGTAAAAAGAATAACTAGATTATTGATCACTTCTTGGAGGTTATATTTCGATGGATCTTACACATAGTATGCTGCAGGAGCAGGAATTGCCATCCTTGATCCAAAGGGATTCAACATTGCTACTCATTCCTTCTGGATTACAAGGATACTACCAATAACAGGGTAGTGTATGAGGCACTGATTATTGGCTTAAAGATTCTAATAGAATTGGGTGCAGCTGAACTAGAAGTATATGGTGATTCTGAGTTGGTGATTAATCAATTAAATGGATAGTACAAGTGCAGACATATCACAATGGTAGGGTATTACTTGGCGGCTACTCAATTGTTAGATTATTGGGGCAATGAAGTAACAGTTAACCATATTCCTAGATAAGAAAATTTGAGTGCCAACAAATTGGCACAGATGACTTCTGGAGCATAGGTTCAAGAGAGATGGCCTGAGCTGAAAGTAAAGATCCAAGGGAGAAGTCTCTCTTCCATCTTTGAAAGGGGATTTAGCCTAGATATAATGGTTAAAGAAAATGAGATAGAAGACTGGAGAACAATTATCATTCAGTACTTAAATGACCCTTATTTTCCCATTAGTAAGAAAATCATACAGGCAACTAAGTTTGTTATGTGGGATAAAACTTTGCTGAGAAAGACTCCAGATGGGCTTTTGTTGAAATGCTTGGGTTTGGAAGAATGATGCGAGCATTATACGCATACAAATTAAACCCTATTTGTGACAATTGTAGTAATGATGTAAGTAGGGATCGTTCTAACCGGGGATTAACTAGGGATGCTAAACACTTGACTTAAATAAATAAAACTAATTTTTAAAAGACTAAGACAAACTTAAAAGACTCAAAACAAGTTCAAAAGACTCCAAATACTTTAAAAACATAAAATAAGACAAATCAAATGATTAAGACTTAACAAAATAAGGGGGGGAAGTTTGATTTGACGAAAATTGAAATAACAAAACAAGTTAATAAACTAAGCAAATTGTAAAACGAATAAACGTAAATATGAATGTGATGAAAATATGGATGATGGAATAGCCAAGGGGTTCTTCTCCACACATGTTACACTTGCAATACAAGATTGATTTTCGGTTGGTCTTTCGATAAATTATAAAACTCAATGCTCCAAGTTAATTAGGTTCGCTTAAATTAACTTTCAGATTTCCCTAGATTCATTGGATTGAATGGAATACGCATTACAACCAAATTATTCTTAATCAAAGTCCCTAACTATGGAATACGCATGATAGAGACATTCAACAAAGATCATTAAGTCCAACGGAAATCATAAACATTGACGAGGCATTCGTTACTATGGAATACGCATGAAACTTATGCCAAGAATTCGTTTAACGCGATTGTTTATAAGCGTCATATTCATGCATGAAAATTAAGCTTGCAATCTCAATGAACATACATAAATACGTTATCAATCAAACAGTTAAACGAATTGAATCCACAACTTATGAAATTCCAACCAAAAGTAATCAATTCATATTGCAAATATAAACATAGTTTCGAATCACCCCCTAGCTAAAGGGGGTTTAGCTCCTCATAACCTTGAAATCAAAGAGACAACTAAACATTCCAACAACTCAAACTTGAATTGTATGAACGTTTAGGCACTCTTCTCTTCCATTACAAAACAAAGAAAATTGAATTTAAACTTTGAAATCAAAGAAACACCTAAACATTCCAACAACTCAAACTTGAATTGTATGAACGTTTAGGCACTCTTCTTCTTCGTTATTATGGCACAAGGTCTAAGGGATGTTGTTGGTGTGTTGAATGGATTGGGGAATTATGGAAATGGATGAGGAAAGATAGAAAATGGAAAGAAACCCACGGCAAGGCTTGGAATTTCAAGATGTAAAGATGGTGTGTGTTTGTGTTGTGGTGTGAGAAATGGAGAGATATGTAATGGGGAGTGAATGAGAATGAATTGAGGTGTATTTATGAATGAGAATGCAAGGGTTTTTATAGGAGGAATGGAGGTGTGAATTAGTATTTGTTTAAGCATGCATGTGGATGGTTAATGATGAAAAACAACAAGGGAAGCATGTGAAAATGGAATTGCATGTGAAAGCCACGGCAAGAATGTTTTCTTGCTGAAAAATGCATGTGAATGCATGGCTTTTGCATGTGAAAGCCACGGCAATGATGTTTCCTTGCTGAAAAATGCATGTGAATGCATGGCTTTTGCATGTGAAAGCCACGGCAATGATGTTTCCTTGCTGAAAATTCATGTGAATGCATGGCTTGAATGATGAAGAATAAAGGGTGCATGAGTGAATGATTGAATGTGCATGTGTTTTAAAGAATGAATGGTGGTATAATGATGAAGTGTGATGAGTGATAAGTGTATGATATGTTGAGTGATAAGTGAATGGTTTGATAAGTGATAAATGAACTAGTTTAAAGGGCTAGGGTTTAAGTACATAGAATGGGCCTAAAATAGGTTGGTTTGTATGGCATAATGTGTTAAGCCCAAGGCAAGGTGAATGTAATTGGGTTAGGGCCATTGTTTTGTGTCTTCAAGTGCATACAAGGCCTTCAAATTCGTCCATCCTCTTGGCTCCATGGATAAGCTATCCAATCCATGCCCAAAAATGCTCCAAATGGCCTCAAAATGCACTTTCTTGCTCCCTAGGCCCTTAGAACCTGAAAACACACAAAAGAAGCATAAAGGACTAAAATAACGAGAGAAACATAACGTAAATGCACGAGAACAAGCCATTTAAGTCGCATGAATATGCTCCTATCAAATACCCCCACACTTAGCTTTTGCTAGTCCTCGAGCAAAACAGAATAAAAACAAATAAACAAAACGACACTAAACACGTAAAACACAACCTAAACCTTCCAACAACCGTCTTAGGGATTTCCAATGCACATGACATGTTAAAAATCATCATTCTCACAGATTTTAGTCATCTTCATACTTAAGTACATTCTTAATCATAGTTACCATATACTAGTTCACAATTAAGCATTTAAAACCATGTTTTGAATGTAGTAACATGCTTTAGAGAATTTGCTCACTTTCTTTCAAGATATGCACTCAATTTTTACTCAGATTCTCTAACTACACACCCTAATCTAGTCATATGTGAGAAGATTGATGTAAACATGAAAACGACACTCACATATATGTATCACAAAGAACGCAAATTCTGGAGTTAATAATCAAGTTTAGATATGATCTCATGAATGGAATGCTACTACTTAGACGCGAGAACCAGTGACACCATAAGCTCATACCAAGTTCAAACTCCACAAATTGAAATACACAACACTCAAGATAGAAGTCAAGGGTTGTAACGGGGCTTGGGGTATGTGGATAACAAAGAAGGGATATGGAAAACAAAGGTTCTTAAAGAAATAGTGAGCAAAGCATTTGAATCAACTTAGAATTCACTTTTGAATGAAAACTCAACTTTTGAACAAAAAGGGAGAATTTAGACAATTTACGCCCAGAATTGGTGTTTTGGAACCTTTCTTCAATCACTTATTCTTTTCCTTTTTTTTTTTTTTTTTTTTTTTTTTTTTTTTTTTTTTTTTTTTTTTGTTTTTTGAATCTCAAAACAAAAACACTTAAACATTCTCTCCCCCACACTTATTTTCTTTCATAATGTAACTCAAAAGGAATTCAATTAAGTCATGCTCACTATCTTTTAAGAACAAGGGTAAGGACGGTCATATTCTAGGTTAGGCGAAGATAAAGTGGGTTAACAAAGAACATGGGTTAACATGGCTCAACGGGGGTAAAACTTACAACATATACGAAATGTGGGAAGCGAGGCTATTTGGCTATGGTGGCAACTACACAACTTCATCTTGATATATGTTATGCAAATCAATAACATGCTTTGAATGAAATGGGCATGAGTTCTAGCATTTGGAACTATATGATGAAACGCCTTCTAAGCAGTAACCAAGCAAAGAATAATGAGATCATGCAACGATTTTAGAAAACAAGAAATCACAGATTATACTCTCCAAAGAACGTTATAGGCTCAAGTCTATCAGGATTGTAGCATTTGTTTGAGTTCCTTCCTTCAGGCATGTTACAAAAACTAAATTTTCTTTTATGATTGCATGTGAAGTCATACATTATAACCATAACCAAGCATATACCAAGAGTAAATCAAACTTTTCTCTATGTTTATAACTCTTTTTAACAGTCATGTAATTACAAACCAAATCCTTATCATTGTGTTGGAAGGTATTCTAAGACACAAACACACACACAAAAACAACTCTTTTTGGGTTTTTCAAAATAATTTTTCAAATTTTTATGGGATTTTCGAATTTTTAAGACAAAACACACTAAAACAGTTTTTAAAACAGTGAGAAACAACATGTGAAGTGATAGGTGATAAAATCCAACGAATTTGTATCAAATATACTTAGTTACCCCCCCACACTTAAATCAAACATTGTCCTCAATGTTTTAAGCATAGATTCACACAAAGCATAAGTAAATACACAAAAAGCACTTAAACATACTAAACATGGCATAATATAATTAACAAAGAGAAGAGTTTAGGGACGCAAATCTGGTTATGGAGTGTAAATTCCATCTTCTCTTTGTTGATTGCAATGAGGCTTGATCTTGATGATTCCACAGGTTTACTCTCGAACTGGTTTCCGCCCATCATTGATTTTCCTTTGTGTTACTTCTTGAACTGGGCAGCAGGATGGTTCTTTTGGTCTCCCCCGAAGGTCTGAGCTTATCCCTTTTATCTGTTTCTTTGTTCAATCTTTCCAATTCGTATTGAAAAGGGTTGGAGGATAACTCAGCCTATGTTTGTCTCCACATGCTTCAATGTATCATTTGCACTTGCCTTACTCGCTCCCCTTTGCAGAAGTGGTCCCTTCTCCGGAAGTGTATCAACCGTTGAAGATGACTACTCAAGAGCAACGCTAGGTAAGCAATCAGGAATAGATTCCAGGCAGTTGGCTCCAGAACGGAAGACTGACTCCAAGTGCCGGCTGATTGCTTGTTTTACTTTGCCATGCGAGTAAGAACAAGGACAAAGAAAAAGACAGGGAAAGAGCATGATATGAGATACTTTTGCTTTTGACCTTGATGATATGAGATACCTTTGCTTTTGAAGAAGCGGTGAATGAATCAGCACATGTATTTGTTGTGCTGCTTCCTCCTGGGTCATATGTACTCCAGGCATCTGGTATCATCTTTGGGGAAGAAGAAAGAATTGAGTCTTTCGAAAGGCTTTGCTGGGAGTACGCCCTCAGAGGTGAGGGAGGGTTGGGCATTTTTCTTCAGGTTTGCCCTGCCATAAAAGACGAAGGTCGACATATATAGAGATAATATCAAGTGGTGGTACTTTTTACCTTTGTCGACAAACGTTTTTGATCCCGCAAATCTGGCTTTTTGAAATAGTGGCGCCTCTTCGATCTCTGAACACCCCTCTTCGATTTCTGAACACGCCTCTTCGATTTCTGAGCAGGCGCCCCTTCGCTTTCTGAACGACACGTGGTAGTGCAGATGCGGCTCCTTTTGACAAAGCTGCACGCGTCTTCCGAAAAGCAGAGAAAGCGTCGCCGAACTTTGCGCTTGTCGGCTAAAGATGTGTAGTTGTGATGATGGCCTCCACGTGTTGTCTGAAAAGAAGAAATCTTTTGACAAAGTTGAACGCGCCTTCTGAAAAGCCGAGAAAGCGTCGCCTAAATTACGCCTGAAATTCCGGCTTTTTGAATTTGTGGACGCGTTGCCTTGGCTTTTTTATTGAGCTATCGATCACCACAACAAACACACTCTGAAGACTTCCCATTCTTGAAAATCGACTCCGGCCCTTTGAAATTTAACTCCATCCCTTCTCTTTGAACACTTTTGAAAAATGGCAAACTCATCGAACCTTAGCTTGGAATTGAGCCTTAGCAGTGATACGGGCGCGCCGCGTCAAGGTAACGTATGGCGCCCTTCTTTCTTTTCTTCTAACGGTCCTCTCACAGGTGAAGACTCCGTGATGCAGGACGCCACAAAAGCTACAATAGTAGCTAGGAACCTCCTCACTCCGAAAGATAGTAGGCTGCTGTCAGGACGGTCCGATGAGTTGGCCGTTCAAGAGTCCCTCGCACTTAGTGTTCAGTGTGCGAGTTCTGTGTCCAACATGGGCCAACGCCTGCTTGCCCGCTCCCGTCAGGTGGAATCATTGATGGCAGAGGTGGAAAGTCTCAAACAGGAGATCCAGCAGCTGAAGTATGAGAATAGAAGTTTGCACGTGCTTGCAAACAACTATTCGTCGGGCATGAAGAGGAAGCTTGATGAGCTGCAAGAGTCTGAAGGTCGGATTCACAGTGACCGTCAAAGGTTTTCGTCTTTCCTCCAGAGGCACCTTTTTCCTGGCTCATCCAGCGCTTGGCCAAGTATTGAGGCCTGGAATGCTCTATCTTCGATGCCTCCCGCTCCGATGCCTTCTGCTCCTACGCCTTCCGCTCCGATGCCTTCTGCTCCTATGCCTTCCGCTCCTACGCCTTCCGCTCCAAGAGTAAAGCCACGTAGTGGGGCCTCAAGCAAACAACCTTTATGAAGCACCATCTTTCTTTATTTAGCAGTGCCTATCAATAAATCAAACATTTTCTCAATGTTACAATCATAGACTCACACAATTAATAAACAAACAAACAATAATAACTAAACAACCTAACAAGGCAGAAACGAAATAGCAACAAAGAAAAAAAAAATTTTTTTTTTTTTTTATTTTTTTTTATTTTTATCAAATTTTCGGAGTTTTATACCAAGACACTATAAAACACACTAAAACACTCTAAAAATGCTTAAAACAGCAAGAAACAACATTCTAAGTGATAGGTGAATAAATCCCACGAAATTCATGCAAATACAAATTGTTTACCCCCCCATACTTAAATCAAACTTTGTCCTCAATGTTTTAAGCAGAAAGTCACAACAGAGCAAGCAAATAAACAAATACGAGAAAGAAAGCAAAGTAAAGGCAGTAAAGAAAAAGAAAGGAATAAAAATAAGTCTCTTAAAAGGGGTTTCCAAGTTCTTCTCTATTCGGATGCATGGGTTGCCTCCCACGAAGCGCTTTCTTTTACGTCTTGCAGCCGGACGGTACCTCCGTTTAAGCTTGACTAGGTTCCACGACATGGAGGGGTACCTCCTCCACGACATGCTCCTCAAACGTCTCGTAATAGGGCTTCAATCGATGCCCATTCACTTTGAATTCTTGCTGCGTCCTTGAACTTTTGATTTGCACTGCACCATGAGGGAAAGCATTAGTAACAACAAACGGGCCAATCCATTTGGAACGCAACTTACCAGGAAACAAACGTAGGCGAGAGTTAAAAAGTAACACTTTCTGCCCAACTGTGAAGGTCTTGGTTCGAATCATTTTATCATGGAATGCTTTGGTCTTGGCTTTGTACATCCGGGCATTCTCATAGGCTTCATTCCGAATCTCCTCAAGTTCATTCAATTGGAGCTTCCTATGAACTCCCGCTGCATCTATGTCCATGTTGAAAATCTTCACGGCCCAATGTGCCTTGTGCTCTAACTCTACGGGCAAATGACATGGCTTACCATAGACGAGCCGAAAAGGTGACATCCCAATGGGTGTTTTGTATGCCGTACGATATGCCCACAGTGCATCATCTAAACGTAAGCTCCAATCCCTCCTTGTTGGTCCAACGGTCTTCTCCAAAATTTGTTTGATTTCTCGGTTAGACACCTCGGCTTGGCCATTTGTTTGAGGATGGTAAGGTGTGGAGACCTTATGGTTGACATGGTACTTTCTTAGCAACGCCTCAATGGTCCGATTGCAAAAGTGAGACCCTCCATCACTTATGATTACTCTCGGCATTCCAAACCTAGCAAAAATGTTAGTTTTCACGAAATCTGCAACCACCTTAGAATCGTTAGTACGGGTAGCTTTTGCTTCCACCCATTTAGAAACATAATCAACGGCTAGCAAGATATAAGTGAAACCATAAGATGGAGGGAAAGGGCCCATGAAATCAATGCCCCAAACATCAAAAATTTCAACATTAAAGACAGGGGTTTGCGGCATTTGGTCCTTGGTACCTATGTTACCCATTCGTTGGCAACGATCACAAGACATACAAAAGGTTCTAGCATCCCTAAATATAGTCGGCCAATAAAAACCACACTCTAGAACCTTGAGGGCAGTGCGTTGTGTGCCAAAATGACCACCACATGCATATGTGTGACAAAAGCTTAGAATTGAGTGAAATTCAGAATCATGCACACATCTACGTACAATTTGATCTGAGCAATACTTCCACAAATACGGGTCATCCCAAACATAGAAACGTGCATCATTTTTAAGCTTATCACGTTGGTGCTTGTTTAGTTCATTTGGAAATTGTTTAGCCACCAAGTAATTCACTAAATCTGCATACCATGGTTCACTTACCTCAATGGATAGCAGCTGCTCATCGGGAAAAGTTTCAGGGATAGGTACGGCATGTTCATGCTCCTCGTGGATCATTCGGCTTAAATGGTCAGCCACTACATTCTCGCTTCCTTTCTTATCCCGGATTTCAATATCAAATTCTTGAAGAAGAAGAATCCAACGGATAAGCCTCGGCTTTGCTTCCTTTTTCGTGAGCAAGTACCTCAAAGCTGCATGATCAGAATAAACGATTACTTTAGTACCAATTAAATATGAACGGAATTTATCTAAAGCAAAAACCACAGCTAGAAGTTCTTTTTCCGTCGTGGAGTAATTCAATTGGGCATCATTGAGAGTCCGAGAGGCATAGTATATGACATGCGGCCGCTTGTCTCTTCTTTGTCCTAGAACAGCTCCTAATGCATAGTCGGATGCATCGCACATGAGCTCGAACGGAAGGCTCCAATCTGGAGGTACAATAATGGGGGCCGAGACTAGCTTCTCCTTGAGTTGGTTAAATGCCGAATTACACTCTTCATCAAACTTGAATGGCACATCTTTTTGAAGCAATCGGCAAAGAAGGTTGGACATCTTGGAGAAGTCCTTGATAAAACGCCTATAGAACCCTGCATGGCCAAGAAACGAACGTACCTCTCTAACCGAAGTAGGAGAGGGTAAGTGACGTACAAGGTCTATTTTCGATTTATCTACTTCAATTCCTTTTTCTGAAACAATATGTCCTAAAACTATACCTTGTTTCACCATAAAGTGACATTTCTCCCAATTCAAGACAAGGTTAGTTTCAACACATCGTTTCAAAATTAAGGTCAGATTATCCAAGCAATTATCAAATGAACTCCCAAATACACTGAAATCATCCATGAAAACCTCAATGATCTTTTCAACAAAATCGGAAAATATACTTACCATACACTTTTGGAAAGTGGCCGGTGCGTTGCATAAGCCAAATGGCATGCGACGATAAGCAAATGTTCCAAAGGGACATGTGAATGTGGTCTTCTCTTGATCATCCGGGGCTATCACAATTTGGTTATATCCAGAGTATCCATCAAGAAAACAGTAAAAAGCATGACCGGCTAACCTTTCGAGCATCTGGTCGATGAATGGCAAAGGAAAGTGATCTTTCCTAGTCATGGCATTTAGCTTCCGGTAATCGATACATACTCGCCATCCAGTCTGAATGCGTGTAGGCACGAGCTCATTCTCATCATTCTTGATAACAGTTACTCCGGACTTCTTGGGAACGACTTGAACTGGAGAGACCCAATGGCTATCGGAGATAGGGTAGATCACTCCGCAATCCAAAAGTTTGATTATTTCCTTCTTCACCACTTCCATCATCGGAGGGTTGAGACGGCGTTGAGCCTCTCGAGTTGGTTTAGCCCCCTCCTCAAGAAGTATACGGTGCATGCATGTGGTAGGGCTTATTCCTTTAATGTCGGCCAAAGTCCACCCTATGGCCGTTTTGTGCTCTCGCAGCACCCTCACAAGCTTCTCCTCCTCCATTACCGTGAGACTTGATGAAATGATGACGGGCAATGTTTCGCCTTCTCCCAAAAACACATACTTCAAATGGTCCGGCAACGGCTTAAGTTCAAGCGATGGTGCCTGAACAACAGAAGGTAGCATCTTAGTGGAAACTAAATTTGAAAGTGAGAGTGGAACCTTACCATATTGTTGTGGCAATGACTCAAGGGCTGCCACAACCTCAATTATTTCTTCACTAGAACCCATTGCAAAGAATTCCTCCTCCATGCCGTGGCCTTGCATTGGCCCAAATCCTTCATTTTTGCGCTCTATGGCCTTAGTGATGGTTGTTTCCAAGGCGTCCTCGTTCAATTCTTCAAGGTATACCTGCGCCAAAGAATCGATAACATCAATGGAAAAACAAGAATGGTCATCAACGGGATATCTCATAGTTTCAGAAATATTAAAATCAATCACTTCCCCATCGAATTCCATTGTCAAGGTGCCTTTGTATACATCAATCTTCGTTCGGGCCGTCTTCATGAATGGCCTACCAAGGAGAATCGGCAAAGATGTAGAATGGGCTGAATCTTCCATGTCTAGGACGTAGAAATCAGCCGGAAAAATTAAATGGTTCACCTGCACAAGCACATCTTCCAAAACTCCTTTTGGATACGCGTTAGAACGATCGGCCAATTGTATAATTACACCATCTTGTTTTAATTCACCCAAATTCATAGATGCATAAATAGAATAAGGCATGACATTTATGGATGCACCTAAATCAAGCATGGCATGTTCAAAATGATTATGTCCAATCACACAAGGAATCGTGAAACTACCGGGGTCTTTGCACTTGGTAGGCAGTTTACGTTGCAAAACAGCGGACACATTCTCGCTTACCTTCACTACCTCTTTGTTTGCCCTTCTTCTCTTTGTATTGCATAGGTCCTTGAGGAATTTAGCATACTTTGGAACCTGTTTGATTGCATCGAGAAGCGGTATGTTCACTTGCACCTTCCGGAACGTTTCAAGAATGTCCTTCTCGCTTTCTTCCCTTTTTTCTTGCATGAACCTGCGAGGAAAAGGTACATTGGGCAGATTAGGACGTGAAGTACATGAATTTGAACTTAAATTACCTGATTTGGCCGAGTTAGGGTGATCTGCCTCAGGATGTGTCGTCTCTTCATCTACTTTCTGGGTAGATTTGGGATTATTTGGCTCGGTCCCAACTTCTTTTCCACCCCTTAGGGTGATGGCCTTGGCGGATTCGAATCCTCCCTTTGGATTGACTGTGGTTGAGCTAGGAAGCTTTCCTTGCTCTCTAATCTGTCCAAGGAACTCAGAAATCTGCCCTATTTGTTTCTTCATATCCATCATCTCCTTTTCGTTATTTTCTATCCGGTTGTTTTGATTTTGCAACCCCTGCGAAATAGAGGTTAGTAATTGCATAGCTTGATTACTTTCCAAAGATGTACCTGAATGAGATGATGCCGAAGGTTGTTGGGATTGTTGGGGTGCATACGGCTTGGAATAAAAACCAGGGGGGTTTGGCCTAAATCCTCCTTGTTGGGCAGCTTGTTGTGGCTCCCTCCATTTGAAGTTTGGATGGTCCCTCCATCCTGGATTATATGTGTTAGAATATGGATCGTTCCTTGGTTGGTTTTGATTCCCATAGCCCATGGCATTGGCAGATTCCCACCCACCATTCTCGATTAGTTGAGGGCACTTGTCGGATGGATGCCCTTGAATTGAGCACACGCCACAAACTTGGTGTTCTTGTGCTTTTGGACCAATCACAACCTGAGAAACAAGAGAAGTAAGATTAGCAAGTTGTGATTGAATTTCAGAAATAGCACTCACCTCATTTACACTTTGTTGCCGTGGTGCTTCCCTTTGGCCCACTCCTTCATATTGTTGGGCGTTGAGCGCTCGGTTGGCTATGAGATTCTTGGCATCCCTTGGTGTTTTGTCCACCAATGCTCCTCCCGCTGATGCATCAAGCATTTGACGTTCGATAGGAAGGAGGCCCTCATAGAAATATTGAAGGAGAAGTTCCTCCTTCATTTGATGTTGAGGACATGAAGCTACAAGGCCCTTGAAGCGCTCATAATAAGCCGGGAATGTCTCACCATGATTCTGTTGAATACCACTAATTTTCTTCCGTAGGAGAATCACTCTCGAAGTAGGGAAGAATTTCTCCAAGAAAGCACACTTCATACTCTCCCACGAAGCCACAGTTCCCGGGGCTAGTTCGTAGAGCCAATCTTTGGCCTTGTCCATAAGTGAAAATGGAAAGGCCTTCATCTTCAATATACTCCCATCCACATTGACGGGGGTCATGCTCGAACAAACCACCTCGAACTCCTTCAAGTGTTTGTTGGGGTCTTCCATAGACAAGCCATGGAACTTCGGAATATGGTGTAACAAACTGGATTTGAGTTCAAATTCATCGGTCTTGCCTTGGGCAGCCGCGGGGTATTGAATGCAAAGAGGGTCTGCATTGGCCAAACCCGAGGCCGAAAGCTCCTTGATGGTTCTATTATCTGCTGCCATGGCTTGTTCTTCTTCAAAAATCTGATCCGTGGGCTTTTTTTCTACACCTACTTCGTCTTCTTCAAGCCCAGGTTGTGGTGGAGGTTGTGGTGGCTCTTGTTGACTCCTCGTTCTCCTCAAAGTGCGTTCAAAATCACCGTCAAAGTCGGAGATGTTCTCTATAATAGGACGAGAGCTACGAGTCATACACAGTAACTAAAAAAAAAAAAAAAAAAAAAAAAAAACAAGGAAACAAACAAACTAAGAATATGAAATAAGAATGCACGACAAACAAAATATAAAAATAAAGACAAGGGATTAGCAACTTTGCTAATCCCCGGCAACGGCGCCAAAATTTGATGCGAGCATTATACGCATACAAATTAAACCCTATTTGTGACAATTGTAGTAATGATGTAAGTAGGGATCGTTCTAACCGGGGATTAACTAGGGATGCTAAACACTTGACTTAAATAAATAAAACTAATTTTTAAAACACTAAGACAAACTTAAAAGACTCAAAACAAGTTCAAAAGACTCCAAATACTTTAAAAACATAAAATAAGACAAATCAAATGATTAAGACTTAACAAAATAAGGGGGGGGAAGTTTGATTTGACGAAAATTGAAATAACAAAACAAGTTAATAAACTAAGCAAATTGTAAAACGAATAAACGTAAATATGAATGTGATGAAAATATGGATGATGGAATAGCCAAGGGGTTCTTCTCCACACATGTTACACTTGCAATACAAGATTGATTTTCGGTTGGTCTTTCGATAAATTATAAAACTCAATGCTCCAAGTTAATTAGGTTCGCTTAAATTAACTTTCAGATTTCCCTAGATTCATTGGATTGAATGGAATACGCATTACAACCAAATTATTCTTAATCAAAGTCCCTAACTATGGAATACGCATGATAGAGACATTCAACAAAGATCATTAAGTCCAACGGAAATCATAAACATTGACGAGGCATTCGTTACTATGGAATACGCATGAAACTTATGCCAAGAATTCGTTTAACGCGATTGTTTATAAGCGTCATATTCATGCATGAAAATTAAGCTTGCAATCTCAATGAACATACATAAATACGTTATCAATCAAACAGTTAAACGAATTGAATCCACAACTTATGAAATTCCAACCAAAAGTAATCAATTCATATTGCAAATATAAACATAGTTTCGAATCACCCCCTAGCTAAAGGGGGTTTAGCTCCTCATAACCTTGAAATCAAAGAGACAACTAAACATTCCAACAACTCAAACTTGAATTGTATGAACGTTTAGGCACTCTTCTCTTCCATTACAAAACAAAGAAAATTGAATTTAAACTTTGAAATCAAAGAAACACCTAAACATTCCAACAACTCAAACTTGAATTGTATGAACGTTTAGGCACTCTTCTTCTTCGTTATTATGGCACAAGGTCTAAGGGATGTTGTTGGTGTGTTGAATGGATTGGGGAATTATGGAAATGGATGAGGAAAGATAGAAAATGGAAAGAAACCCACGGCAAGGCTTGGAATTTCAAGATGTAAAGATGGTGTGTGTTTGTGTTGTGGTGTGAGAAATGGAGAGATATGTAATGGGGAGTGAATGAGAATGAATTGAGGTGTATTTATGAATGAGAATGCAAGGGTTTTTATAGGAGGAATGGAGGTGTGAATTAGTATTTGTTTAAGCATGCATGTGGATGGTTAATGATGAAAAACAACAAGGGAAGCATGTGAAAATGGAATTGCATGTGAAAGCCACAGCAAGAATGTTTTCTTGCTGAAAAATGCATGTGAATGCATGGCTTTTGCATGTGAAAGCCACGGCAATGATGTTTCCTTGCTGAAAAATGCATGTGAATGCATGGCTTTTGCATGTGAAAGCCACGGCAATGATGTTTCCTTGCTGAAAATTCATGTGAATGCATGGCTTGAATGATGAAGAATAAAGGGTGCATGAGTGAATGATTGAATGTGCATGTGTTTTAAAGAATGAATGGTGGTATAATGATGAAGTGTGATGAGTGATAAGTGTATGATATGTTGAGTGATAAGTGAATGGTTTGATAAGTGATAAATGAACTAGTTTAAAGGGCTAGGGTTTAAGTACATAGAATGGGCCTAAAATAGGTTGGTTTGTATGGCATAATGTGTTAAGCCCAAGGCAAGGTGAATGTAATTGGGTTAGGGCCATTGTTTTGTGTCTTCAAGTGCATACAAGGCCTTCAAATTCGTCCATCCTCTTGGCTCCATGGATAAGCTATCCAATCCATGCCCAAAAATGCTCCAAATGGCCTCAAAATGCACTTTCTTGCTCCCTAGGCCCTTAGAACCTGAAAACACACAAAAGAAGCATAAAAGACTAAAATAACGAGAGAAACATAACGTAAATGCACGAGAACAAGCCATTTAAGTCGCATGAATATGCTCCTATCAAAGAATCAATGAGGTTGATGGCTGAGGTGCATAAAGGCATTTGTGGAGCACACCAAGCCACGACAAAGATGAGATGGTTGCTGAGAAGATATGGTTACTTCTGGCCTGACATGGAGAAAGATTGTGAAGCTTATGTTGAAGGATGATTGTAAAGCTTGTGCTAGAGGATGTGAAGAATGTCAAAGGCATGGACTTCTCCAGCACACACCATCAATGCCCTTAAATCTAGTAGTAAAGCCATGGCCTTTCAGAAGGTAGGCCATGGACTTTATTGGGCAAATATACCCAGCTTCCAACAAAGGACACACCTTCATAATTATGGCAACTGATTACTTTACTAAGTGGGTTAAGGCTTCAGCTATGAAGACCATTAATTTAGCCAATGTGAAAAGATTCATTAAGACCAAAATCATGCACAGATATGGGGTGTCGAAAATGATTGTTGCAGACAGAGGGCCATCGTTCATCTCAAAAGAAGTAGAAGAGTTTGTAGCTAAGTTCAAGATAAAGATGATCCAATCTAACCTTTATTATCCCTAATCTAATGGTCAAGCAAAAATTAGCAACAAGATTTTGGTGAACATCATTAAACGGATGGTGGCAGAGAGCCCAGAAAGGTGGCATAAAAAGTTAAGAAATACTCTTTGGGATTATAGAACCTCAAAAAGAGCGGGAACTAGGATCACTCCTTATGCATTGACATTCGAGCAAGATGCGAAGCTCCCTATAGAGATCAACGTGAGTTCTGTAAGGCTTCAAAACCAATTTGGTCTACATAGTGATGAATTCATTCAGTCCATGTGTCAAGGAATTGAGGATTTGGATATTGGCCGAATTGAAGCTCTAAACAAGATCCGAGAAGGGAAGAAGGTTGTGGCCCAAGCCTACAACAAGAAAGTAAGGTTGAAAACTTTTAAAGAATGAGAATTGGTGTGGAAAGCAGTTCTACCCTTGGGAGCTTAAGTTAGAAGTTTTGGGAAGTGGAGTCCCACTTAGGAAAGCCCTTTTACAATTACCAAAGTATTAGATAAAGGATGAGGTATTACTTGATAGATTTAAAGGGAGAATAACATAAACATCCAATCAATGCTAAATTCCTAAAGAAATACCACCCAACTCTTTGGGATGTTAGAGACTATTATATTAGTGAGGTCTAATACTTGGAGAAGAAATAAAGGTCATTTTTGTATGTTTGAAGCAGTTGTTGATGTTAGAAAAGAATAAATAAGTAAAATTAGTGAAGCAATGAGAGATCTTTTCATTCAATAAATGGGAGAAGTACATAGGCACTAGCCTAACAGGTTTACATCTTTAGCCAATGCAGCTATCCTAGAATGATAAGTCTGCATGATGGTGAAGATGCGACCCAACTTTTCTAAGGCTATATTGATGTTGGCTAACTAAGCTTCAGACTCCTCCACTTCATGGTTGACTCTTTTCACTTCCACGATTTTTTTTTAAAACCTGCTTACGAAGGTCATTTACTTAGCCTTCAAAACAAAGAGTTATTCATCAAGCTTCTAGATCTCAGCAACTACCACACTTATTCGATCCTTCATGGCCGAACCTTCTTCCACCAGCTGTAGCAGAGTAATGGAGGTCCTAGTGTGCTTCTCCTTGTAGCACCTCACTCTATTTGCTTGCCTCTCGGCCTTGAGATGTTGACCCTTCAAAGCCTTCAGATGTTCGAAAAATGAGATGAAAGACTCATACTGCATCTTCGTCGTCCGATGGGCTTGGTATAAATCAGTGAGAGCTCTCTCAGCATCTTAAAGAGCTTTGAGGCTGAATGAGGTAGAAAAGTCCCTCTGCATCAATTCTCTAAAGACCCTGCGTTGATCTTGAAGGTGTTGAGGTTCAAAGGGTTGCCTTGGTTTCAAGTTCACTATGCTAAAGCCAGCTATAAACATATGCACAAACACTCCCTCTATGGTACACTTGCCTCTAAAAACCTCCACATTGCCCCGAGCAAATGCGGCTAAGTTAAGAATGACCATCATTGTTAGTGGCACAAACATTGCCAACGGAACTTCGAACTCAATGGTTGCTTGTTCATATTGTTTGCTTTGATCATCATCGAGAACTTTACTTGTCACATTAAATCCATGTGAGGCAATGCCAATGGATTTGAGAAAGAGCTCAATGGTTCCAAACAAGAAGCTTGAGAGTCCCCTAATCAACCACATCCTTTGGTCATTCCACCACGTTTGGACTGTTCCACCAGCTAACACAAAATCTAAGAGATCTTGAATGTAGGCTCCAAGGAAAAGAAACACATATAGGAGAAACCATGGCACTGAAACCTGCATTGAGCACTTCAATCTTTAAAAAATCAGAATAATGTTATACTTATCACATTTTTCATACCACATTTATATGTTGGAGAATGAGGTATGAAAAATGTGGCAAGAGTAACTTTTTTTTTTTTGGAAAAATCATGAATTGTTGTAGCACATCTGGTAAGACTGACATGATTGCCACCCGTTCATGACACGTCGTCAGAATGTTTTGAACATGAAATACATTGAAATTTCGGAATATATATAACATGTCAAACTATCTGATAATAAAATGAGTTTACTCATTATCCAGAAAAACAAATTGCGAAGGGTGAATGTACATTAATTACCTTTTGAAATGTAGTTAGTCCGTTGAAAAGAGCTAGCTGGGGTAGAAAAGCATATGTGGTGATGGGGATAGGCCAAATCGGCCAAAATGCGTAGTGAGCCTAAGACAAGCCCATCAAAGGACCCATGGCACAGGTTCCATATGTAATTGGCCTATACTTAGAGAAGGCCACTTCAAGGTCGCCTATTGCCCATCGCTTGTTTTGGTCCAAGACATCAATAAGGTTCATTGGGGCATCCCCATAAAATGCTGCCCTAGTTGGATGGCAGAATATCGACTTCCATCCCTCACAATGCATACGATAACCCGTGAAAAAATCTTCCACTAGTGAACCATATCTCACACCAATCTACACAATATTTACACTAGAACAAGAAGCAGTTTTAAGTTTTTCTGTTAAACACTACAAAAGAACTTACCTTCAAAACTAAATCTGAAAGCTGCCCTCATTAACGTACCTTCGAGCCCTAGTTGGTACTAATCTCAAAACTGCAAGCAGCAACACGGTGTGCTAACTCTGTAACCTCTGGAGACTGAATGGGATTGCTCACTACATCGGTTGGGCAAAGTTGAGGGATTTCAGGAGGTAGATGATGGTTCTCCAAAGAATGCTCGTCTAGAGAAAAAGCTCCCAGTCCCTAAATAATTTGGTCCCAGTAGCCCATCCATTCCTACTGGGTTAATTTTATACAAACGCTTGTGTTCGCATGCATATATGTCGTTCTTGTTGATTCCGTGAAACCGTTGAGGAAACTGCACAAACCCCATTTCGGGATCTGATGATAAGTAACATAATGCACGATGAGGTGTTTGTGAGTCATTGGAGTAGGTATCACAGTCTAGGGTTAATATTATTGGAGCGTTGGTCACGGTAGCTGAAACTCGAAGCTTTGTTAACACCAACAAAAGACACAAAATGGTTAATCAGCTAGTGAAGAAGGTTAATCGTAAAAAGATGGTTTTATGAGAAAATTATGTATAGATATGAAAGCTTACGAGGGCATTAAGCGCACCAGCTTTAAAATGATGGAGTGACGTCCTTCTTTTTTCTCTAGAGACGTCTATTAGGTTTGGCATCAAATGGTCTGAGATGTCTTTGTCTTTGCTATTGTCCAAAGGGAGATTATATTCACACATCCCAAATTACTTCTCCCACACATTTTTAATCTTTTTAATATTTATTTATCAAGTGCTAGTGGTGTGTAGAAAATATTAAAAAATTAAAAAAGTGTGGAAGAAGTAATTTGGGGTATATGAATATAATCTCTCTTGTCCAAAACAACCTGCTCATGGTATTGAGACACACATCTCAGCACTAATGGGTTACATTTGTGCCGTACAAACTTTTAAGGATTGTGTTAACAGACTTAAGCGTTAGGGAGAAAAGTGACATAAAAATTGAATTTTAGTGCATGTTGCCCTAAATAAGTATTATATAAATAACTACAAACTCAATATATTAGAATCTGATGGATGATACGTCTTTAGCAAATTGTCTACTAAAAATATACCATAATTGTAATTTTCTTTTGGGTAGAAGATGTTGGGGGCATAACTCCACGGAAAGTAAATAACTGTGCCAAATAGAATAATTACTGTTGCTTTTGAGGTAAGCCTTTTGTTTTTAATAATTCAGAGGAGGGGAGATGAAGAATCAAAGTATTCTTTCCAGGTCGTAAAAGTGCTTTCACTTGAGTTAGAAAATACTTGGATAACTGTGGGATGATCTGGTTTGATAAATTTATCCGTCCATTTGCTAAAAGCTTGAATTTCCCACTCTCCCGTTATATGTTCAGGACCAACCGTGCCGATCTCAATTACATTGTTTATCATTACTTTCACACCTTGGTACATATCCTATGCCATGATTCAGAACATGTAATTAATCAATCTAGTATTGGTAGTTGCTCCATAAAGTAATCTTATTGATCCTAAAAATTACAAAGCCTACGTGGCGCGCAGCCCAAGTAACTAATGAGCTAATTACGTCATTCGGTTGATGCGGGGCGTGCCAACTCGTCGGCCGAGCTTGGTCAAGGAGTATAATTTGTTGATATTGCATTGAGCGCGTTGCTAACTTCTTGATCTTGTGACTGCAGTTGAGGAAAGAACAAGTCTCGGTCTTTGGGTTCTCGAGCTTGAAGACAAGGCTGCTAGTTCTGCGAGGTTCACGAATCGTCGGCACCGGATTCGGTCACAGTGATTATATTCGTAAGAGTTTAAGCACATCCAATCGACACCAGACTATATGGACACAAATACTTAAATGAGATGTATGTCTTAATGGTAAATGTGGTTCGGCCGTCGGAATGCCGAACTCTGAAGCTCACTTGTGAGTATCCAATCATAAAACCACTTGGCACAATGCATCGAATGTAGTAACTTGTAACACCTTACTTCGATGGGAAGGCTAATAAGATGACCTCTGCCAATAAGGATTCAGAAACCCTTCTCGACTGAGACTTGGATAGGTAACCAGTCGGCCTCGACGCAATGCTGTTTATCCAAACTAAAGGTGTTCGCCGGTTGCCTTCACAATGCTGTTTATCCAAACTGAAGATGTGTTGGTGGAAAAAAAAAAATAAAAATCTCAAGATGTTTGAGAGGTTTGCGCAGGGCAGTTGTGTGTTGAATTGGAGGGGGCTTGAATGATGCACTATGCTTTTTATTTATAACAACAAATCCTCCTTACGATCGATTCACACACGGACTAGGACCCCTTATTCTGATCTGACTCTATCTCGACCAATCCTACTCTTATTAGGACTTTGAACTCACCCCCCCCCCTTTCAGGCCGTATCCACTGCCGGCCGAGAATCCATATTGCATTAGGACCCCTTATCGTACTGGGACTTTGACCCATCACTCTTTCTTGCAATAGGACTCGACCACCTTCACTGAACGACCTAGGACCGCCAGGCATTGGAAAAGCTTTGGGCCGAACCTACGCTCGGCCCAATAATTCTATTTTGGGCCTAAACATTGCCCCCTCACTTCTGAGGTCTTCGGCCTAAAATCTTTTAACTGATTTTTGACCTTGAAGAAGCGAACCTTACAAGATAATTATGGGATAATGAAAAGCCTCACACACCCCAACTGTCGAGCGCATTTATGAAACACGATCGTACGATCTGAATTCCCCTGCACATCTTGTCGCGTATCAATCCCTTGGTTAACCTAGCAGCCCTTAATCATGACCCTCGAAAACATGTGCCAGCCGAAACGTCTCTTCCAGATTAATGCAGTAAATCTGCCGCAACACGCAATCGTATGCCCTTAAAGCACGAAAAAACTCGATCATATCCCCTAGATTCCCAAGATATCTATAATGATTAGTGATTTCCCGATTGATTTTGCCCTAAAATTTGAAAATCAAACAGTTTTGAAGATCAAACATGTGACCTTCCTCTCGAAATGCCTATAAATACCTGAGTCCCTTCCATTTGCATTTTACGCCTTCAGAAACTTTGAAAATCCTCTTGCCATTTTTGCCTTCAAAATCCCAGAAAATCTCTTAAACCAGCAATCATTCCTTCAAACCCAAACAATTCTAATCTTCATCAATGGCTTCCTTCATCTCACAACTTTCTGATGAGTGCAACAAATGCAAAGCCTTCATCGACTGGAGTGCCATCAAAACTCTGCGCTTCAAGAGTGATTTGAGCACCACTCATCAAATCTTGGGGCCACTCTTCAAGGATGCAGTACCATCGTCTATCACCACGCTCTTCAAAGGTCACTGCCTGACACCCTTGTTGCAAGAATTTGATTGGTCAAAATGGGACATAACAAAGCCTCAAGAAGCCTGGCCTATGACCAATGCCAACTGGGCAGCCTGGGTCATTCGGATGGAAAACTTTTTCGGGCAAGAATGGAAGGCTTTTGGTATCTATGATGCCATTAGACTCTCGACCATAGAGCTAGCCATGAACAAAGAACTTCTTATGGTAGCACTAAGTCTCTGGTGCTCGATCACCAATACCATGATCCTACCCTTTGGCCCTCTCGGCCCCACCATCCTTGACGTCTTAGCTATTCTTGGGACTTCTCCTTCTGGCATCCTGATAGATGCCGCCCTCTTTGGATGCCCATCGAATATCGACCTCAAAGCGCTTTTCGACGAACAGGCCGTCGAGACGCTAAGTCGAGATGGTCAAGACCCTTCAAAAGAAGAGGTTCATAAGTTGTACAAGAACTTCTATAGCTACCACACCCTCATCCTCCACTTCGTTGGCCGAGGGGAGGTGAGTCTTCGGAAGGGGGAACACGAAGCCTTTCTATTTTACTAGTACAACAAATTTATTTGTTGTACCAAGTCAAACAAGTGCCTGGTCGAAAATATGCCAGTGGCTAAAGCCCTGGCTAATGGTCACACCTTGGCGCTCAGCTCGCCCGTTCTCGCCAATCTTCTTCGCTGCCTGGCCAAGGCGACCATTAACAAAATTGACCCAAACTAGAACGGTCATCTCTGGATCTTTCAACTCTGGCTACAGGTCTACTTCACCACATTTCGACTAGAGATTGCCAACTTCCAACCCACTACATCACTTGCCCTTCAGTTAGCATCCCGGCCGGCACCTCCCTACTAGGCCGAAGAAGTCTTCAAATATTTCTTTGGCCTAGATGTCCTCTCTGACGACGAGTGTTTAGTGTGTCGTCGTTAAGAGTACCCCTCTTCCATCAAGCTTTAAACATTAGCATAGAATGAAAGTAAAGATGCTGATCTTCGTCAAAATTGAGGGTCGATCGTGTTAACACGTGACTTTTCCCTTGGTTGCGACTCTTGCCGAGCGAGTTAAGAGGTCTACCACCCCCATTTCATTGCCCAACAACTCGGCTACCTCCAAGGTTGTCTGATGCTTCTCCTTACTTCCCGTTCCCTCCTAAACCAATAACGTCTTTCTGGCTCTTCAGAGAGGGACAGTGCAAAACATTCTACCTCCAACCAACTTTTCCTGAATCTCTCGACACTGACAACTTTGACGATTGCTGGGAAGAGTATACTCAGGCCTTTTTTGGGGTTTCAGTCGAAGGCGTGGTCAACAAAATTTTCGGCAATTGACCTAAAAAAACTTCTGCCCCCAATATAAAGAGACGACCCGAGGTATACGGCTGACTTTACCTCTATTTTTTTTGTATTGTCATTAAACCTCTTTAATCTCGCTTTCTCAGATGGTCGAGGGTCTAAGAAAGCGAACATGATTGCCGTAACTACGGCCAGAAAAAATCTATCCTCTCCTAGAAAAACAAAGTCGCTGTGCAACCCCCGCAAAGCAAACGGCCTCGGCCGAAAGCCGAGACGGCAGGTGAAACTCCTCGATCCTCAAAACGTGTTAAGAAATTGGCGAAGAAGGCAGAACGAGAGATTCACGTGATCTCCAGTCACACTACGGGAACAAATGCTCCTAGTGTCTCTCCTCCCGCTCCGGTCGTCCAGGCCTCGACGGAAGAATGACCAACACCAACCTGCCAAGCAGCCCGACCAGTCCTTGGGGCCGTGGCTGATCTAGTGGCTGCTCTGCTGGTCGAAGAACCTGCAGTTTCGAGGTTAACAGTTACGCCCGTCCTGGAAGAAATGGCCTCATCTGTTAGGACAAATCTCCCGAAAAAACAATCAATGATCATCTTGGAAGAGGTATGATTATGTCGCTAGTAACTCTCTTCATTTCATCAGATTCACAAGTATTAACTGCTTTTTATTTCAAGACAACGAAAGCAACGAAATTCTATTGGTGAACCGTCATCGACCAGTCAAACTCCTACCATTAATCCCCCTCCATTGGTTGAGGAGGCTGACCCAATCCACCCTCCTGCAGCAGATCACGGGAAGAGGCCACTTGTTGAGCCTAAAGCGACGGCTGAGACATCGATCCATCCATATGATCAAAACCTCGACGTTCCTCCTCAAGAGGTCACTTCGGCTTTTGTAAGGCTCAATCCCATTCTCTCGTTAAGTTTACTATAACAAATCTGAACCTAGAAAATATTAAATGTCAGGTGCCCGACTATTCTTTTCACTGACAATTTTACGTGCCGAATGGTGTTATCTATATTTCTTGGCCACCTCAGTGGCCGTCGAACGTGGATACCATCTATCGGCCACTTGAAGAGCAACCTTAAACACTGGGCTTAGCCATTAAGCTCTCTGGGTTCGAGCAATGAGCCAGGAGACATGGCCGAAATCTCCTGTCGGCAGGTTTAAAGCAAATTCCTTTATGTTATGTTCCTTATAATTTTTTTCTTCTGCTTAAAATCCTTTTCTGTGCAGCTTTCCTAGGAGGTTGAGCTTGAGGGTCTTTTTCTGAGCATTTCTGGAGCAGTTAGTTCTTCTACTGCGTCGCCTGAGCTTACGGAGACCACAGCCGAATCCCTTGCTTTTGCCAAGCTGCAAGAAATTCTATCTCTCTCTGCCTCTCAGGTCCTTCACTGCAAGGGCCTCGATTCTGTAAAGGAGTGCCTGAACGACCTTGCGGACGACGATTTCTAGATCACTGAAAATGTCGTCTATTTGTCTGATCTTTTAGAGCAAACCCGGCATCATTTTACCACTTTTGAACAAGCTCTACGGGCCGATGACAAGCTTAAGACCGCAAAGATTGCTCATGAAGCCAGCCGGTCAGAGGTGGAGGCAATAAAAATGAAGAAGGCGTAGCTGACCGATTTTGATCGCCAAATCTATGACCTTCAATGTCAAATTGCCGAGCTTCAACAACAAAGGTCGGTTGTTGCTTTAGAACTCGAGAGGGATTTCGAGATGAATAAGGCTCGACTGTCGAATTTTACAGCTGGCATAAAGCAGATCCAGCAGCTCCAACTTAACAAGAAGACGAGGCAAGCAGAGATCATACTTAGCGAAGTAAGGTGGCTGAAGTTGAAAGCCGCCCTTGAAACCTTTTTCCCCTCGACCCCCTAGAATTTTTAGGAACCCTTTATAAATGTATTTGTACGTCCTTTTATAAGTTTAATAAAATGATCTTTATTCTCGCATCTCCTATGTGATCGGATAGTATTTCTTCAAAAATTTCCCATTGATTGGTAATTTGTGAATTAAGCCAGTTCGATCTTTGAGATGGTAAGCCCCCTTGCCGAGGACTTTATGGACTACAAACGACCCTTCCCAATTCGGTGAACACTTGCCAATTCTGGGGTCTTTAGTTCCCACAGGCAACACAGTTTGCCAAACCAACTCTCCTTCGCCAAACATTTTTTGTCTGACTTCTTGATTATAAGCTCGCTCGGCAATCTTCTTCTGCGCCACTAATAATTTATAAGCGTCAAGCCAAATTTCTTCTAAGTCTTCCAACTCTTATCCCATGGCTTGACTATATTCGGCACTGAACAAATTACTTCGTTCGATCACTCGCAATGAGTTTATACTTAGTTCGACCGATAACATAGCGTCGTGTTCATAGGTTAACGCGTATGGAGTCATTCCGGTGGCTAATCGGGGTGAAGTTCGATAGGCCCATAATGCTTCATTTAGCTTCAAATGTCACATACCAGGTCTCTCTCTTACCATTTTTTCAAGAATGCCGATCAAAACTTTATTACTTGCTTCGGCATGCCAATTCGCCTGTAGATAATACAGCATAGATTGCTCGAGTTGAATATTTAGATTTGCCATGTACTACTTAAACCTGTCGGCTATAAAGATTGTCCTGTTGTCAATTATGATCGTTTCTGGTACGCCGAATCTAGTTACAATATTTTCTTCAACAAAATTGCAAACTTCTTTGGTTGTTAACTCGATGTATGATTTTGGTTCGACCCACTTGGTGAAGTAATCGGTTGCCACTAGTATCCACGCATGTTTTGCTGCTCCAGAAGACGGCGTGATTTTGTTGATTACGCCCATTACCCATCCTCTGAACAGCCATGGTTTGGTAAGAAAGTGGAGTAATTCGGCCGGGACTCTCTGTCTAGGTCCGTGAATCTGACACTGTATCCATCCTCGTGCGTATTCAATGCAATCCTTCAATATACTCAACCAGAAATAGCAATGTCGACGAAGTAACCAACGCATTTTATGTTCGGATTGGTGAGCCCCACAAATCCCTTCGTGTACCTCGGCAATTGCTTGGGCGGCCTCTTGTGGGTCGAGGTATAATAACAATAAACCATCCTCACCCTTTCGATATAACTCATTCTGGTATAACACGTAGTTTGTGGCATGGACTCTTGTCATATGGCCATGTTTGTTACTAGGGTTGTCGAGATATTGTATAATCGCCCTTTTCTAATCATCTGGCAATGTCTCGACAGCACATACTTCAACGGGGTCTCCTTGTTTTAGTAATGATGGTAAAGACATCACTCGTGTGCGTATTACATGGTTGCGCTGGAGAACTTGCTGATTAACCAAGGCTGGGTAAGATCGTCGTTCTATCGGTGTTACCCGGCTTAGCTCACCCCCTAGGAGTTGTGCTCCGGAGGCTATTTGGGCGAGTTCATCTACGTCAGTGTTTTGAACACGTGAAATGTGCTCAAATGTAACTCCCTCAAATGACTCAGCCAAATAGGTGGCGACCATGTGATAGGGCGCCAAAGTACAACTCATGCAATGAAAAATATCGTTGAGTTGGTTAATCACCAGTTCGGAATCACCAAGGACAATGACACGGGATGCTCTTAAGTCATGAAGGACGTGAAGGCTGATGATAAGAGCTTTATATTCGGCTTGATTATTCGTACAGCTGAAGTCCAACTTGAGAGATAGATACCAACGGTAATGGTCGGGAGATTGAATAACGATATCGATACCAACCGAGGCTGAAGTGCTAGAACCATCAAAGTGCATCGTTTAGTAGTTGTCTCGTGTTTCGACTAATCCGATGTCGACTTCGCTGCCCCCGAAACCATAAGGAGAAAGGTGTTGGGCCAAAAAATTGGCTAAAGCTTGACCTTTAATGGCTTTTTGGGGTACATATTGCAAACTGAACTCGGACAAAGCCATTATCCATTTCCCAATTCGGCCTTTGACTATAAGCCAAGTAAGCATGTAACGAATAACATCCGTCTGGGTAATGACTTGTGTAACAGATGGAAGCATGTAATGCTGAAGTTTTGACATTGCGAAAAACAAAACCAAGCAAAGTTTCTCGATAGGTGAATAATTAATCTCAGGCGAATTCAAATTTCGGCTTAGATAAAAAATAGCTTGTTCACGCCCAGCATCGTTATCTTGCGTGAGGAGGTAACTGATGGATTCGTCGGCCGCCAAAATGTATAGTTTGAAAAGCCTTCCGCATCGAGGGGGTACGAGTACAGGTGGCGTTGTAAGGGAGACCTTGAGTTGCATGAAAGCTACCTGATGTTCGTCTCGCCACTCAAATCTATTTGAGTTCTTAAGTTTCAAGAGCATAGAGAACGCTTTCATTTGACCCGCCGAATTAGCAATGAAACGGCAGAGAAAATCTATGTTCCTGAGTAACGACTAGAGTTGCTTCTTGGTTGCCGGGGGTGGGGCGTTAATGATTGCGCGAGCTTTATTTTCATCTACTTTGATGCCACGATGATGCACAAGAAAACCTAAGAAGTTACCGGCCGATACACCGAAAATGCACTTGGCTGGTTTCATTTTGAGATTATGCTGGTGCATACGAAAGAACACTTGCCGAAGATCATCCAGATGTGTTCGGCGACTCTTCAATTTCATTACCTCATCGTTGATATATACTTCTATAACTGTACCGATCAAATCATGGAAAATGGTATTCATGGCTCGTTGGTATGTGGCATCGGCGTTTTTTAGGCCGAATAGCATGACGACCCATTCATATATGTCAAGTGCCCTCGGGAAATGGAAAACGATTTTGTGAAAGTCAACTTCAACGATAAAAATCTGATTGTAGCCGGCATGGCCGTCCATGAAGGACAATATTTCATAATTGGCTGCAGCATCAATTAACAAATCTGAGATCAGCATCGGGTATTTATCCTTAGGAGTGGCCATATTCAAATTACAAAAATCAATACAGATGCGTAGGGCGCTGTTCTTCTTGAGCATCGAGACAATATTGGCTAGCCACTCGACGTATTAAGCGGTCTAAATAAACCCGACTTACAAAAATCAAACTAGTTCATCTTTTATGCCGAGCTATACTTCAGTCGAGAATCGACGCGAGAGATGTCGGAAAGGCTCATAACCAGCTTTGATACGTAATTCATGTTCAACGAGGTTCCGATCGAGGCCCGGCATCTCATGGTAACTCCACGCAAAGCAATCTTTAAACTCGTGTAGCAATTCACAAAGTTCGATCTTCATGGAGTGAGGTAATAACACACTAATGAATAACGGCCGAGGGTCCTCAGTCGTTCCAACATTTATTTCTTCTAACGGATCCTTGACTTGGGGTCGACTGTCTTCGAGTTTGGCCGGTGCAGCCTAAACTTTATCTAACGATAATACTGGGCCGTTGTCTCCCTTGGCCAAAAATTCGATTAAGTTTATGCCTGAGTATGGATGCTTGGAAATAGCATACCAATAAGCCAACAGACGTTCCATGGTGGATGAAATCGCGACCCGACGCCTTTCTTTTTGGGCGTCAGTCATCGTTGTTGGTAATTAAGTCTGCCAAGCCAAGTCTTGCCGAATCCTGGTATACAATCTCGGCGTCTACCTTGATGGCTTTTTGAACAGAGATTCGAGTTGACCGTCCATCCTTGTTGAAACCCTATAGAGTAATGTAGCCGACGTGATCGTCATAATAGCGGGCCTGAATCATGTTGGTCTCAAATGGCTAATTATCGGCTGGGTGGACCATAATCGATTTACCATCCCAAAAGATGAGAACCTGATATAAAGACGAAGGAATGCAATTCGTCTGATGAATCCATTCATGGCTAAGTAATACATTATATTCGGTCTTTGAGTCAATTATAAAGAATGCAGCCATGTGGTTGTAACCTGCAACGCTTACCTCTAACGGAAGCACTATTTTGGTTTGGGACTTGTCGCCAACGAAGCTGCTCATTGTTATTCCTGACGGTATGAGCTCATCATTGGAGCGACGTAATGCCTTCATGATGGATATAGGCATGATGTTGACTGTGGCTCCACAATTGACAAACATTTTAGAAATTGGGTATCCTTCAATATGAGCCATAATGTACAACGGCTTTAGATGTTGGAGATTAACAGAAGATGAGCGGGGGAACAATTCGGCCAGGGCTGTTTTAAGTTTGTCGTCTTTACTAGCTTGCCCATCTCCTTCAGTGGCGATGAAATCGACTTGTGTTGCTTCCTCGGCAACCACGTCCCCGTCCAAGAAATTTAGCTGGTATATAGTTAGTAGAAATTTAACAGGTAAAATGTGAACATGCTAATTTCCATGTTTTCAAAGATTGAGGAACCCATCGGGTCCTGATCGTCTTCCTCCGGGTGATCGAGGGCAGTATCATGCTTTTGAGCATTCTTGTCATGGTCGTCTTCTGCCTCATCGGATGCTTGCTCCTGGGGAATAGCACCTGGACTTGGTTTATTATGGTTATCGTCTTCGAGGACGCTTGAAGTTGAGGTTTGATTCTGTTCTAGCAACGTTTTACGGGCTCGTTCTTCATAGGCGATTCGAGCGTTCCTCGTGTCTAAATATGCATCTAAACGTGCCACACGATCTTTCTCATCGGTCGTAAGGCTAAAGAGGCCGAGAAAACTTTGAAATGATATCGCAAATGCTGGAGATCTTCAAGTGAGAAAGGAAGCTCAGCGATATATATGTCTGTGTATAGGTCGACCTCAAGACTGAGGACTCAAGCCTCACGTATGTGCTGGAATCTAGCTTTTATTGTTGGATCAGTGGTTTTCTGGATAATTTGTTCAGCGTCGGGACAAGTTAGTGCCAGGTCGAGAGCTTTTTAGCACTCATTAGGCAGGCCGTACAAGTCATTGGCGGAATGTTTCTTGTGAAATTCTCACATGTACTCCAAGGATTCACCGAGGAATAGAGGATGTAAATTCTGCCGGACTTTTATTAATGGTTCCTGCAGGGGTAAAGGGGAAGCTTGCTGTCGACTTCTTGTCTGAAATGCTCAAGACGAGCCTTCATCTCCCCAGGGCGAAGAAGGAGTTTGATGCATTTTTTGGATTATGCAATGGTGGTTTCAAAATTATGATCAACTGTTTTTTTTCTCTTGAAGTAGTTCAGCCATAATGGTCGGGGTTGGTCAGCCGTCGTCGCTTCCCGCCGTATCTTTTGGTTACCACCTGGTAGTCGAATTGGCTTGTGCTTTCTGTCGTCGGGCCATGCAGTCTATTCGCTGGCGACGACGTTTCTGGGATTTAAATAACACCGTATACATGCCAGTGAGAGAATTATAACTATACCAGCATTGGTTGTGTGGCTTAGGCGGCTTGAAAGTTTTTTGACTTGCCGATGAACTCAAACCGCTAGAGTTACGTGAGTAATAGTCCTTATTATAAAATGATGCGTCAAAGTCAAGATGTCGTCTAACTAAGGTTAGACCATGTGGTCGTACTTGGGGGCTGAGTCTCTCGAATACTTTCAGGCGTTGGCTAGCACTAAGTTCCTTTGGAGGTGTCGCTGCGGCCGTGGTCGGTCGCCATGAAATTTGAGCTTGAGGTGTTTTCTCTTTAGGTTCGGTTGGGACAATGCGTGTCTTACAACGGTTGCACAAAACCATTAGCCCATCAACTTCTTTGGAACCGGAACCTAACATGGATTCAACTATGGCCGGCCCCGAAAACTTCGTGAGTGGTTTATTGGAGAATAAATCAATCTTGAGTCGCGGTTGGGAGTTCTGCTTAAGGACATATTGTACTGGGACAAACTCGGCCTTTCCTTTCCTTTTGTTTTTAGGTAAATGAACATCTACCATGCCAATTGTTGTCGAGGGAAAGGGATTAACGTCAACAACCATTTGTTTCTCAGGAAATTTTAACTTACCTTTATCAATCCAGCTTTGAATCGCATCACGGAACACGACGCAATTGTTGGTGGTATACTTGTTTGAATTATGGTACTTGCAATACATTTTGCCTTTCAACTCTTCGACCTTAGGAATGTTATGTCCTGGCTGAAGTTTTATGATTTTACTAAAAACAACTGGTCGAAAATTGCATCAGCCTTGGTGATATCGAAAGTATAGACTTTCGATGTTTTAATCACCTCTTCAGAGGCCGAGCGGGTTTTGGCATCCTTGGAATTGATTTGAGCTAATGCCTTGCAAACGTATGGTTTGTCTATTACTATCTCAGCTGCGTCTACATTGGCGTATTGGGAATCCTCGCTTTCAGCCAATGCGTAGCTAACCGTAGGATTCTTGTATATCATTCCCCGGGACAGGGACTTTGAGATCTTTTCCTCTCAAAGCAAATAATCATACTGTTCAACGTGCTGAGCCAGTTTGTACATATCTTGGATATTTAACCCCAGGAATTTCTTTTTGTATTCCACGTCCAGGCCGTTTAGAGCGATTCTGACGAATTCAACTTCAAGGAGAGATACTCAGCACCAATTTCTGGATGACTTGAACCTTGTTAAGTATTCTATTGGTGATTCGTCTGAGGCTTGAGCCATCCTAGCTAATGATGAAATTGACATTTCCATCCCCGGTCAATAGAATTGCTCATGGAATTTTTCGACTAGTTTCTCCCAACTTTGGACGGAGTTACGTGGGAGGTTGAAGTACCAAGCAAATGCTAAACCTGTTAGTGAGAAGTTGAATAGTCATAGTTTATGAAAATCGATATTAACGTCTCCACATTACGCAATGAACCGAGCCACATGTTCTAATGAAGATAAGGATGATTCTCCAGTGAAAAGACTGAAGTCTGGGATTTTGAAGCCTTTAGGATATTCAAACATCTCCACATAAGTCGGGTACGGATGGATGAACTTTGGGAACTTCGGCCCCTTTTTTAAAGCCGAATCGATCATCCTTTGGACCTCGGTCATATTGATAGATGCTGTTTCCACTTCATGGTCGGGTCCGTCTGATCTACTGCTTGATCATCCTCTTTTTTCCAAGTTAATTGGTTGGAGCCGAGTGGATCCTATCTCGGCTTGTCGTGGAACATTCTTTAATGGAAGTTGTCGAGGTTGGTCGACATAGCCATCTTCGAAGGCTTTGCTGACCAATAGTTTAAGCAATCTAGTTTGCGTATCACTATTGCTTTGTATTGCGTCGAGCAAATTGTTCATTTTCTGGCCAATTGATTGTTCGACCTGCCGAGATTGCTCATCAAGTCGTCTTCGAAGAAACGACCTAGTCGGGGGATCAGAACTTTCCCCCACCATCTTTGTCGCAATCTTCCACTATTTCTTCGATGAAAATGCCTGTAGTTTTGTTGGGAATTTCTAGGTTGCGAGGCTGGCCATCGAGACAAACTTCCTTTTCTTGGTGTGTTGCACTTGCGGCCTTGGGTGGCATAGTAATGAAGGGATTTTGTACCTGTGACAAATCTTGGCCAAGGCCCTATACTGGCAGGTCGGTCATTGACTTTCCCATGACTGTTTTCTTTTTTACGGACCATGTCTCAATGGTCATGAACTCCGAAGTTTTAGCACTAGGTCCCACTGGGCATGCCAAAATGTTGACACCAAAAATTACAAAGCCTACGTGACGCACAGGCCGAGTAACTAATGAGCTAATTACGTCCTTCGGTTGATGTGGGGCGTGTCAACTCGTCGGTCGAGCTTGGCCGAGGACTATAATTTGTTGATATTGCATTGAGCGCATTGCTGACTTCTTGATCTTGCGACTACGGCCGAGAAAGGAACAAGTCTCGGCCTTTGGGTTCTCGGGCAAAAAGACAAGGCTATTAGTTCTGCGAGGTTCATGAATCGTCGGCGCCAGATTCAGTCAGAGTGATTATATTCGTAAGAGTATAAACACGTCAAATTGACACCAGACTATATAGACACAAATACTCAAAGAAGATGTATGTCTTAATGGTAAATGTGGTTCGGCCGTTAGAATGCCGAACTCTTAAGCTCACTTGTGAGTATCCAATCATAAAACCACTCAGCTTTCAATACACTGAATGTAGTAACTTGTAACACCTTACTTCGCCGGGAAGGCTAATAAGATGACCTTTGCCAATAAGGATTCAGAAACCCTTCTCGACCGAGACTTGGATAGGTAACCAGTCGGCCTCGACGCAGTGTTGTTTATCCAAACTAAAGGTGTTCGCCAGTTGCCTTCACAATGTTGTTTATCTAAACTGAAGATGTGTTGGCGGAAAAAAATAAAAATAAAAATCTCAAGATGTTTGAGAGGTTTGCGCAAGGCAATTATGTGTTGAATTGGAGGGGGCTTGAATGATGCACTATGCTCTCTATTTATAGCAACAAATCTCCTTACGATCGATTCACACTCAAACTAGGACCCCTTATTCTAATCTGACTCTATCCCGACCAATCCTACTCTTATTAGGACTTTGAACTCACCCCCTTTTCAAGCCGTATCCACTGCGAGGCGAGAATCCATATTGCATTAAGACCCCTTATTGTACTGGGACTTCGACCCATCACTCCTTCTTGCAATAAGACTCGATCACCTTCACTAAACAACCCAGGACCGCCAGGCATTGGAAAAGCTTTGGGTCGAACCCACGCTCAGCCCAATAATACTATTTTGGGCCCAAACAATAGGTTATGTCGAACTCTCCAGGCTCTAAGAGTACTTCGACTCCTCTCGACCTTAATCTTGAATTCTTCCCGTTCATTAACTCCGGTGTTCTTTTTCGTTTCAGCAACCATTTCTAGCCTCCAGACCTCGACGCCTCCAATCGTCAGGGGTCAGTTGGTCTCCAGAGTCCTCCTGACTCCTCTCGACCTCGAATTCTCCCAGACCTCGTACGACAACATGAAATCCTCGCAGGGAGTGTCATATGTCGTCGTAAGACACTGCTCTAATTGCAGAATCGATACTCTGTTGTGCAGCACTTCGGCAAAGTAAAAGGCGACTCTTTCGATTGGATCTTCCTGGTCTAAGACTGATTCCCTGTGCCAAATTAGTGATTTGACGGTGCGTTCGGTGTCCGACTCGGTAAGCCTGGTGCAATCGAGTAGGTTTTAAGCAGTCGCGGGGCTAACTCAATCTCGGGCGACCCTAACGACACCCCTACGGTGTTATATTTGAGTGAAGGATGGTCTGCTGATTTGGATTCTTTAAGCAAAACCTGGTGTAGTTGTTGTGGCAACAACAGAGTTCACGTTGGTAATTAGTTCTAGGTTTCGAAGAATATGACTCTGTTAAGATCGAACGGTGGAGAGCAAGTGTTGATGAGTCGACTCGGGAATTGGGGTTGAAACGGATTGGAGGCATAGAGACCGAAATTAGCATTGTTCCTCTGCCACGTGTCTGGGCTTTTCTCTTGGGTTGGGCTTTTGTTTAGTGTTGGAGAAAGCTAGCTAACTTTTTGTTATGTGTTTAAAATGTATTTGGGCCCTTTCATACCAATTAAAAAAATGGTTATAGGAACCGTGGACCTGCCCCGTTACATTTTAAAACGGGTAGGGCCAATTCCTCCAAATTTAGGCCCGGCCCGGCCCGTGCCCAGCCCTAACTTTGGCTTTTTTTTTCTAACAAGTAGGCATTTTTATATTTATATCAATTGCAATTTGACATGTGTGTTAATTTTTTATTTTTGTATTTTTAATCAGTTACTTATGTGTATGAAAAAAATTGTTATTTACATAAATAAAAGAATAGTCAAGCAATGACCATGTTAGTATTATTTAGAATGTTTTTAAGAAAAATATGATGTTTCATTCATTGAATAAAAGACATTACATAGACCCATTCATGAAAAGTTTAGCCCCAAAAGGTCTTTGCAAACTAGAAAATGAATAACAATTAAATATAACCAATTACAAAACAATAAGCAGACTTCAAGCACTTCTTCAAAAGCAAGCACACCAAAAACCAAAAATTACAAGAATCAATAGAACATCTAAGTTTCGTATTACACATTATTTTGCTATATATATATATATATATATATATTAATATCTACATAAATTTCAAGGCCGACCTTAGAGGTATGCCAGGGCAGCCACCGTACAAGAAGAGGTTCCCAGCATAGGTAGTATTTCATGACAAATAAGTTTGAACAGCTTATTGTTCTCCCACCAACTATTTGGAAAATATGATATCCTAATCATAAGCATACGTATATTTGACAAACATAAATATGGTAAAATAACATTTATTAACATATATACTGGCTATTACGTACCTTGATCTTCTTAGCCTCAGAAAACCGAGAATGATCGGTAGCAAAATAAGCTTCTGGGTTACACTCCACAATCTTGTTCTTCCTGCAAAAAGGCAACCAGTGGCTTGCATATAGAAACTGAAGGTTACTGTTTCATTCAATATCCTAAATAATTACAACAGATTTGTTATATATAGTCTGGAACCATCAAAGGGACCAAGAGAAAGCTTGGATTGAAGATATAAGAATTTTTGCCGAGACAAAACTTTGTATGAATGTCTGCTAGTTGATCTTGACTACAAACGTATTGAATCTTGATAATTCGAGCAAGAACAAGTTCACGAATGTAATGGTAGTCAATTTCGGTGTGTTTAGTCCCGGCATGGAAGATAGGGTTAGAAGCTAGAGAGATCGCATAAATATTATCACACCAGAGATGAGGAATCTGTGGTAATGAAAGACCAATATCTCTGAAAAGTTTACATATCCATGTGATTTTTGCAAAAGTCTGAGCTAAAGACCGATACTCAACTTCAGTTAAGGATCGTGCAATAGTGGACTGCTTCTTGACACTCCAACTAATTAAATTAGAACCAAGAATGATGCAATAACCACTGGGGACCTTCTGTCAAAGGTACACCATCCCCAATCAGCCTCAGAGTACGCAATAAGATGCAAAGTTCCTGGTTTGAACCATAATCAATGTGTAAAAGTACCTTTAAAAACGAAGAATCCTTTTCGCAGCTTGAAGATAAGAGTCTTGTGGAGCATGCATAAATTGGCATACTTGGTTAACCGCAAAGGATATGTTTGGTCGAGTCCAGGTAAGATCTTGCAAGGCACCAATGATGGATCTATACTCTGTGGGGTTAAACAACAGTGAAGCTGTGTGATCGAGCTTAGATGTGCCTAAAGGAGTGGAACAAGGTTTAGCTTCATCTATATGGTTTTCTGAAGAAGGTCAAGTAAGTACTAGCCTTGATGTAGAAATATGCCTTCAAAAGATTTGTGCACCTCAAGTCCCAAAAAGTAATGTAACGGACCCAGGTTTTTGACTAGAAATATAGTGCTTAGTTTCTGGATAAAATGTTAACAAAGAGTGGCATTAGGAGCGGTGACTAAAATGTCATCAACATATACAAGAATGATAACCAAGGTTGGAGCTTTTAAGACAAAAAAAAAAGTATCAGAAGATGTTTGCTGAAAACCAAAAGAATGCAACACTTGGAATAATCTGTCAAGCCAAGCCCTGAGAGCCTGTTTAAGGCCATACAGGAACTTTTTAAGTATACAAACATCTTCTTGTAGATCCCCATGTAAAAAGGCATTATTGATGTCTAATTGGTTTAAAAATCATTGAAATTGAGATGCAAGGGACAATAAGATTCTGATGGTAACAGGTTTAGCAGTAGGGCTAAAGGTTTCCTTATAGTCAATGCCCTCTTGCTGACGAAACCTTTTTGCAACGAGCTGAGCCTTGTATCAGTCGATAGAACCATCAGGATGTTTCTTAATCTTAAACACCCATTTACAACCAATAACATTTTGATTTGGATATGAGGGAACAAGAATCCAAGTTCCTGTAGATTGCAGAGCATTAAACTATTCTTTTATGGCAGATCTCCACTGAGCATGCTTTGAAGCTTGTAAATAAGTAGATGGAACAAAGTCTATGGAAGATTGAAGAGGATGCTTAGTTGCTAAGAATGCCTTTGGCTTGAATATCCCTGCTTTGGACCGTGTAAGCATAGGGTGAGTATTTGGTGCAGTAAAGGGGACAATAGGGTCAACAGTGGGAGCAACATTAAAGTCAATAATAGCAGCTAGTGAAGCAGCATGTGAATTAATAGTTGGTGCAAGGGAATTAACATGTGCATCAATAGACTGAACATATGAAGTAACAACATTTGAATTAGCATTGGAAACACTATGGATAGAGGACAGTGAACCAACTCAAGAACCAGCATTTGAATCAGTTGATGTAATAGTGAAAGATGCCTCAGACCTAGAAGAACGAGGAATAGTGAACTGCAAATCCATTTTAGAAGTATCAGGGATAGATACAGCAGACATAGGAGCTGCACTTGTGGGAGAGAACTGAGATTGATGAAACGAAAAAGTAGATTCATCAAACACCACATGACGAGATATATATTCCCTCTGAGTCAATGGATCCAAGCACCGATATCCCTTATGTTGGAGACTATACCCTAAGAACACACAATACTTACTCTTGCTGTCCAGTTTTGAAATTGTATAAGGCTTAAGCCAAGGGAAACAACTACAACCAAACACCTTCAGTCTACTAATTAGGTGGAATGTGAAACAATAATTCCCAAGGAGACTACAATATGCCAAAAATAAGGAGTTTATTGATCAAATAAATCGCAGTGAAAAATGCCTCCACCTAGAAAACATGAGGAACATTAAAAGCAACCAATAAAGTTTGAGCAATCTCTACAAGATGACGATGTTTCCTTTCTGCACAATCATTTTGTTCAAGTGTGTGCGGACAGCTAAATTGATAAATAATGTCATGTGTTTTAGGAAAGGACTGTAAATCATTGATAGTAAATTCACCCCCTAAATCTGAACGAAGAACTTTGATTTTATTGCTAAAGAGATTTTCTACAATAACTCTTGAACTCAACAAGTACATAATACACTTCAGATTTTGACTTTAAAGGAAAGAACCAATTGTATTTACTAAAATCATCAACAATCAACAAATAATACCGATAACCACTCACTGACATAACAGGAGCTGGTCCCCAAAGATCACAATGTAAAAGTTCTAAACAAGAAGAGGAATAAGAACTAATATTACTAAACGATTACTTGTAACTTTTTGCAAGAGCACAGTTGGAACAAAAGAAATCCACTGAAGTGCTTCCTTGAAAAGTAAGCTTATTATGTGAAAGAAAACGCCTAAAGATGGATGAAGATGGATGACTAAGTCTGCTATGCCATACTCAAACCGGTGCTTTAACACTTATTAAGGCAGTAGATGACGTAGCATAGGAGGGAGATGACTGAGATGAACACTATAGGGGATAGAAACCACCCTTAACCGATCCCCGCAAAAGCGTATTCCCCGTAGAACAATCCTTTACAAAGGATCCATCAATATTAAGTGTCAAAGAACAGTAATTATCCTTGAGAAATTGATATACAGAGAGTAAATTATGATGCATTGATAGGAGCATATTTAGGCGACTTACTTTGCTTGTTCTCGTGCATTTACATTGTGTTTCTTTAGTTATTTTAGTCCTTTATGCTTCTTTTGTGTGTTTTCAGGATAATAAGACATGTTTGACGAAAGGATGCATTGTGGAGTGTTTTGGAGCACTATTGGGCTAAGGATGGATAGCTTATACTTGGAGCCCAAGTGTTGGATGAAATTGAAAGCCTTGTATGCACTTGAAGACACAAAACAATGGCCCTAACCCAATCACATAACACCTTGCCATGGGCTTAACAGAAACACCATTCCTTGCCATGCAAGGATGAGCAATTTGGGTCCATTTCATGTACTTAAACTCTAGCCCAATCCACAATCACTTCAAAGCCATGCAAAACCTTTCAACACCCTTTAATCATCCCCCTTTAAGTTATGATTTTATTTCCTAACCCTACATGCATTATTTATTAGCATCTTCACATGCATTCACACACACTTTACACATTCAAACACTAGCCAAAACCGTGAGCTCCCATTCCCTTATGCCATTTTCAGATTTCCACCCACTAACCTAGTCATCAACACATGCATTCCCTTCACATTCACCCACATGCACTCCCACTCTTTAATCATATGCACTCCCATCATAAATCCATCCCATTTTCAGCCATTACACTTCATCATTGCAGCCATATTTCCAACCCACATGCACATTCAATCATTCACACTTGCACCCTTTATTCTTCATCATTTCAGCCATGTATAAGTAGTCTTGCATTTACAGAAAATCCACTTCCTTTACACATGCATTCATCATCATCACTCTAGTTTTAATTCACATGCAAAACCATCAACACATGCACCCATCACCAAAACACTTATCTTTGCCGTGAGTTCCCTTGAAATTCCAGCTTTCCCATTCATCATTTCACCAACAATTCAGCCACATTCCACATGCATAACCAACCTAGTGTCACTCCCATTCATTCCCTTTAATCATTCAGCCACCATCATACATTTATTCTCTTCCCAAACACATACACAACCTGCCATCATTCCAGAAAACACACTCAATGCCGTGGGCTTTCAATGCAATTCCAGCATCTTCACATGCAATTCCAGCTTTCACATGCTTTCCTAGATGTTTGTTCATCATTAATTAGCCACTTGCATGCTTAAACAAACAGCCATTTACACCTTCATTCTCCTATAAAAGCCCTTACATTCACTCCCCATAACATCTCATTTTTCATACACAACACACAACACAAAATCCTCCATTCTTGCCGTGCATATTGATAGGAGCATATTCATGCGACTTAAATGGCTTGTTCTCGTGCATTTACGTTATGTTTCTTTAGTTATTTTAGTACTTTAAGCTATTTTCGTGTGTTTGTAGGCCAAAAGGGCTAAAGGAGCAAAAAGATGCATTTTGGAGACGTTTGGAGCACTTTTGGGCTAAGGATGGAAAGCTTATGCTTGGAGCCAAAGTGTTGGACGAAATTGAAAACCTAATTGAAGACCAAAGTGTTGGAACCTTGTTCCCTTTAGTTTTAGGATATTTAAACCTTTCCTATATCCTTAGTCGTGCATAACATTCCAACATTCCACTCCTTCATTCACCACTTATCATATCATACACTTATCTTATCATCACCACATATCATTCATTTATTACTTATCATATCATTCATTCATCTACATATCAATAACCACTTATCATTCATTTATTACTTATCATATCATTCATTCATCTACATATCAATAACCACTTATCTTATCACTCAACATATCATTCATTTATCACTCAACATATCATTCACTTATCACTTATCTTATCATTCACTTACCACTCAACATATCACTCAACATATCATACACTTATCACTCATCACACTTCATCATTATACCACCATTCATTCTTTAAAACACATGCACATTCACACACACTTCACACAAACAACATTCACATGCAAACACAAGCTTTAACCAACAAACAAAACATACACACACATGCACTTACTCCTTCATCATTACACCACCTTTCACCATTCACACACACATGCACTTACTCCTTCATCATTACACCACCTTCTCCATCTTTATTCCACATGCATTCATCATAATTCACCCTAGCTACCACCATTCACACACACATGCACTTATTCTTTCATCATTGCACCACCATTCACCATTCACACACACATGCACTTACTCTTTCATCATTGCACCACCATTCACACACACATGCACTTACTCTTTCATCATTGCACCACCAATTCAACACATGCATTCACACACCAACAACCTAGCTCTTTTTCCATCATTATTTCATCCACATGCACTCTCAATCATAACAACCACATTCACTCTTAAACAATCACCCACATATTCTCCCATTCCCCCTATAAAAACCCATGCATTCATACACAAAAATCACATCTCATTTCATACACAACACACCACAAACACTTCCATTCCTTCTCTTTGCCGTGAGTCCCCTTAGAATCCAAAAACCATTTTTCCATTCCCCTTCCACTTCTCCACCACTCCTCTTCCATTCCACACTTCCATCCCCCAAACCAATTATCCCTAGACCTTATGCTACAATAAAGAGGAAGAGAAGAGGGCCTAAACGTTCATACAATTCAAGTTTGAGTTGTTGGAATGTTTAGGCGTTTCTTTGATTTCAATGTTTAATTTCAATTCTCTTTGTTTTGTATGAGGAACTAAACCCCCCTTTAGCTAGGGGGGGATTCGAAATATATGTTTATGCTTGCATTTTGATTTGATTACTTCTAATTGCGTTTCATAAGTTGTGGATTCAATTTGTTTAACCGTTTGATTGATAACTTATTTATGTATGTTTATTAAGAATGCGCGCTTAATTTTCATGCATGAATATGACGCTAGAATATAAGTGAGTTTCACCTAATCGTTATGAACTTATATTCACAAGTAGTGAAGGTTGCTTATAAACAATCGCGTTAAACGAATTCTTGGCATAAGTTTCATGCAATCATAGTAACGAATGCCTCGTCAACACTTATAGTTTTCATGATGCTTAATGATTCTTGCTTGTTTCTCTATTATGCAATTCATGTAGGGAACTTGTGAGGAATGCTTTGGGTTGTCGTATGCAATCATCCAATTCATTAACTTAAGGAAAACTTGACGGTTAATTTAAGCGGACCTAATTAACCCGGGGTGTTGAGAATTCATGGTTTATTGAAATGCAATTGGAAATCATTTTATTATGCAAGTGTAACATGTATGGAGATGAACCCCTTAGCTAGCCATACCATCCATTCATTTCCGTCAATTTCATATTTACAATTTGTTTTCTTTACAATCTATCCATTTTAGTTTAAATTCGTCCAAAATCAATCCCCCCATATTTCGTTTAAAGTCTTAGTCTTAATCTTTCTTATTTTTAATTTTGAATTCTTCGAGTTTAGTATAGCATTTTAGTTTGTGTTTTTAAAAGCATTTTGAGTCTTTTGATTTGTTTTAGTGTTTTAAAGTTTAGTTTTACATTCTTTGAGTCTAGTTTAGTGTTTTATATTATGTTTTTACGTTTTTAAGTCAAATCCAAGTGATTAACAATCCCTCCTAATCCCCGGTCCAGAACGATCCCTACTTATACTTATACTACAATTGTCAAAAAGAGGGTTTAATTTGTGTGCGTATAAATCTCGCATCAAATTTTGGCGCCGTTGCCGGGGATTAGAAAATTTGCTAATCCCTTGGATTGTTTGTTTCTGTATTGTCTTTTAGATGCTAATCCCTTGGATTGTTTGTTTCTGTATTGTATTTTAGATTTAGTTTTTTTTATTTTTTTTTTTATTTTTTTTTTATTTTTTTTTTTATTTGTGTTTTGTTTGTTAAGAACAAGATGGCACTTGATAATGCTTCTCTTTTGTCACAACTCATGGAAAGGTCCCAAATGCAAAGAGTTGATATATTTAATCTTCAATCAAGGAATAACGTGTTTTCCAATACTTACAATTCGGATTGGAGTGATCATTCAAACTCTATGTGGTGGGAACCTCAAAATGCTCAACATGGAGGATATTGGCAGCCACCACAACCTCATATTCAATATGCCCAACCAAATTTAAGTTCGTCAATAAATTATAACCAAAAGCTTGATGAATTAATTTGTTTGGTGCAGGGCTTACAAAATCAAGACAATGAGGCTCAACAAGAAGGATATTGGCAGCCGTATGAGGAGTTCTATTCAACACCTATGCAGCCACCACAACCTGCCCAAAGTAATGTAGGTAATTCAAATGATAATGATACGATTTTTCAATTACTTACTACTCTGGAAAAGCAAATTGGGCAGATAGCGGAGTTCGAAGGACAATCTTGCGACCAAGGCGAACTCCCTAGTTCAACCATTGCAAATCAGAAGGGAGAATTTGAAACTGCCAAGGAAATCATGTTGAGAAGTGACAAGGAGGTTGGAACGGACCCTCAACCATCAAAATCAAATCACAAGGAAGAGGAATACACCCAACCCACGGAAAGGGTGGAAACACCTTTACCGGAGGCTCCTATTGCTCCTATGCCATCTAATACAGGTATGGTTGTTCCAAATTTCATTATTTTTAACCCTATTCCTTGCAGATTCATGACTTCCAAGGAAGAAGAAGGTGAAAAAGACATCTTGGAAGCCCTTCCAAAGGTGACAAGTAGGGAATGTCATGAATCCATCAAAGAGGACGTTCTTGAAACCACAAAATCCAAAGAAGTTAAATTTGATGACATTGGACAAGTAATAACCATCACTTGCAATCTGGCCAAGTCCAATATCCCTGAAACTTTCAAAGGAGTGGTATTTGTCATTGAGTTCTTGTCGGACAAAACAAGTAAGTATTTTTTTCCAAATTCCATTAGATTTTATACTAACTTGCTATTTTTTTTGAATCAGGCACCTACACTAGAATTCAAACCAATGCCGGTTCACTTCAATTATCACCTTCCATTCAAGGACCAATTTCATGCCGTTTGATTTTATTTATGTTAAAAAAAAAAAAAAAAAAAAAAAAAAAAGAAAAAAAAAAAAAGAAAAAGAAAGAAAAGAAAGATACTAAACATGGAGAAAGGTGGAGCTTCACAAAGGTTGTTTGCGTGAAGTCCCACTACGAGGCGCAGAAGCGGAAGGCGCAGAAGCGGGAGGCATCGAAGCGGAAGGCATCGGAGCGGGAGGCATCGGAGCTAGAGCATTCCAAGCCTCAATACTTGGCCAAGCGCTGGATGACCCAGGAAAAAGGTGCCTCTGGAGATAAGACGCAAGCCTTTGACGGTCACTGTGAATTCGACCCTCAGATTCTTGCAGCTCATCAAGCTTCCTCTTCATCCCCGACGAATAGTTATTTGCAAGCACATGCAAACTTCTATTCTCGTACTTAAGCTGCTGGATCTCTTGCTTAAGTCTTTCCACCTCTGCCATCAACGATTCCACCTGACGAGAGCGGGCAAGCAGGCGTAGGCCCATGTTGGACACAGAGCTCGCACACTGAACACTAAGTGCGAGGGACTCTTGAACGGCCAACTCATCAGACCGTCCTGACAGCAGCCTACTATCTTTTGGAGTGAGGAGGTTCCTAGCTACTATTGTAGCTGTTGTGGCGTCCTGCATCACAGAGTCTTCACCTGAAAGAGGACCGTTAGAAGATAAAAAAGAAGGGCGCCATACGTTACCTTGACGCGGCGCGCCTGTATCACTGCTAAGGCTCAATTCCAAGCTAAGGTTCGATGAGTTTGCCATTTTTTTAAAAGTGTTCAAAGATAGGGGTTGATGGAGTAAATTTTCAAAGGGTCGGAGTCGATTTTCAAGAATGGGAGTTCTTCAGAGTGTGTTTGTTGTGGTGATCGATAGCTCTATAAGAAGCCAAGGCGACGCGTCCACCATTTCAAAAAGCCGGAATTTCCGGCGTAATTTAGGCGACGCGTTCTCGGCTTTTCAGAAGACGCGTTCAACTTTGTCAAAAGATTTCTGACAAAGCTGAAAACACGTGGAGGCCATCATCGCAACTACACATCTTTAGCCGACAAGCGCAAAGTTCGGCGACGCTTTCTCTGCTTTTCAGAAAACGCGTGCAGCTTTGTAAAAAGGAGCCGCATCTGCACTACCACGTGTCGTTCAGAAAGCGAAGGGGCGTCGTTCAGAAATCGAAGGGGCGCCTACTCAGAAATCGAAGAGGCGAATTCAAAGATCGAAGAGGCGCCACTATTTCAAAAAGCCGGAGTTGCGGGATCAAAACGTTTGTCGACAAAGGTAAAAAGTACCACCACTTGATATTATCTCTATATATGTCGACCTTCGTCTTTTATGGCAGGGCAAACCTGAAGAAAATGCCCAACTCTCCCTCACCTCTGAGGGCGCACTCCCAGCAAAGCCTTTCAAAATACTCAATTCTTTCTTCTTCCCCAAAGATGATACCAGATGCCTGGAGTACATATGACCCAGGAGGAAACAGCGGATTGAAGCATGTGCTGATTCATTCACCGCTTCTTCAAAGCAAAGGTATCTCATATCATCAAGGTCAAAAGCAAAAGTATCTCATATCATGCTCTTTCCCTGTCTTTTTCTTTGTCCTTGTTCTTACTCGCATGGCAAAGTAAAAGAAGCAATCAGCTGGCACTTGGAGTCAATCTTCCGATCTGGAGCCAACTGCCTGGAATCTATTCCTGATTGCTTACCTAGCGTTGCTCTCGAGTAGTCATCTTCAACGGTTGATACACTTCCGGAGAAGGGACCACTTCTGCAAAGGGGAGCGAGTAAGGCAAGTGAAAATGATACATTGAAGCATGTGGAGACAAACATAGGCTGAGTTATCCTCCAACCCTTTTCAATACGAATTGGAAAGATTGAACAAAGAAACAGATAAAAGGGATAAGCTCAGACCTTCGGGGGAGACCAAAAGAACCATCCTGCTGCCCAGTTCAAGAAGTAGCACAAAGGAAAATCAACAATGGGCAGAAACCAGTTCAAGAGTAAACCTGTGGAATCACAAAGATCAAAGCCTCAATGCAATTACCAAGGAGAAGATGGAATTTACACTCTATAACCAGATTTGCATCTCTAAACTCTTCTCTTTGTTAATTACATTCTGCCATGTTTAATATGTTTAAAGTGTTTTTTGTGTAGTTACTTATGCTTTGTGTGAATCTATGCTTAAAACATTGAGGACAATGTTTGATTTAAGTGTGGGGGGGTAACTAAGTATGTTGATGCAAATTCGTTGAATTTTATCACCCATAACTTCAAGTGTTGTTCCTTGCTGTTTTAAAAATGTTTTTAAACTGTTTTAGTGTGTTTTGACTTAAAAATTCGAAAATCCCATAAAAATTTGAAAAATTGTCTTGAAAAACCCAAAAAGAGTTGTTTTAAAGTTGTTTTTGTGTGTTTGTGTCGTAGGTCACCTTCCAACACAATGATAAGGATTTGGTTTCTAATTGCATGACTGTTAAAAAGAGTTATAAACATAGAGAAAAGTTTGATTTACTCTTGGTTTATGCTTAGTTATGGTTATAATGTATGACTTCACATGCAATCATAAAAGAAAAATTCGTTTTTGTAACATGCTTGAAGGAAGGAACTCAAACAAACGCTACAACCCTGTGAGACTCGAGCCATTACCTTCTTTGGAGAGTTATTTTCTGTGATTCTTTGTTTTCTAAAAGTTGTTGCATGATCTCATTATTCCTTGATTGGCTGCTACTTAGAATGCAATTGTATCATGATAGAACTAAATGCTAGAACTTATATCCATTTCATTCAAAGCATGACATTGAATTGCATAACATATATCAAGATGAAGTTGTGTAGTTGCCACCATAGCCAAATAGCGTTACTTCCCATATTTCGTATATGTTGTAAGTTTTACCCCCGTTGAGCCTTGTTTAGCCTTTATTCTTTGTTTACCCACATTATCCTCACCTAGCCTAGTGTAGGACAGTCCACACCCTTGTTCTTAATTGATAGTGAGCATGACTAAAATGAATTCCTTTTGAGTACATTATGCAAGAAAATGAGTGTGGGGGAGTAAAAGTTTGTTCTTACGTTTATATGTATGTTTTGAGATTCAAAAGAAAAAGAAGAAAAAAAAAAAAAGAAAAAAAAAAAAAAAAGGAGTGAAAATAAGTAAGAATGAACTCACGAGCGTTGATGGTTGAAGAAAGGGTCCAAAAAAGTTGAATATGGCCCTAAGTTTTGTGTGACTTTCCCTTGGGTGTTCAAAGTTGACTTCTGCGTTCTTAAGGGAATTCTAAGTGCCTAATTCAATACTTTGCTCACTATTGCTTTAAGAATGTTTGTTTATCCTTCACCTTTCATTGTTAGCCAACACCTTTAGCCCCGTTACACCCCTTTGACTTCTATCTTGATCGTTATGTGTTCAATAATGTGGAGTTTGAAATTGATATGAGCTTATGGAATCACTGGTTCTCATTCTAAGTAGTAGCATTCCATTCATGAGATCATATTCATGTCATTATCGTAAATCCAGAAAATGCTTTCCTTGTTATAACATATGTGAGTGTTCGTCTACATGTTTACATCAATCTTCTCACATATAACTAGTGTAGGGTGTGTAGTCAGAAAATCTGTGTGAAAAACGAGTGCATATCTTGTAAGGATTTGAGCAATTTCTCTAAGGCATGTTACTGCATTCGAAATGTGTTTTAAATGTTTAATTGTGAACTAGTATGTGGTGACTATGATTAAGAATGTACTTAAGTGTAATGATGGCTAAAATCTGTGGGAATAATGATTTTTAACTTGTCATGTGCTTTGGAAATCCCTGAGACGTTTGTTGGAAGGTTTAGGTTGTGTTTTACTTGTTCGTTTTGTTTTGTTTCTGGTTTCTTTTGTTTTGTTTTGCTCGAGGACTAGCAAAAGATAAGTGTGGGGGTATTTGATAGGAGCATATTCATGCGACTTAAATGGCTTGTTCTCGTGCATTTACGTTATGTTTCTTTAGTTATTTTAGTACTTTAAGCTATTTTCGTGTGTTTGTAGGCCAAAAGGGCTAAAGGAGCAAAAAGATGCATTTTGGAGACGTTTGGAGCACTTTTGGGCTAAGGATGGAAAGCTTATGCTTGGAGCCAAAGTGTTGGACGAAATTGAAAACCTAATTGAAGACCAAAGTGTTGGAACCTTGTTCCCTTTAGTTTTAGGATATTTAAACCTTTCCTATATCCTTAGTCGTGCATAACATTCCAACATTCCACTCCTTCATTCACCACTTATCATATCATACACTTATCTTATCATCACCACATATCATTCATTTATTACTTATCATATCATTCATTCATCTACATATCAATAACCACTTATCATTCATTTATTACTTATCATATCATTCATTCATCTACATATCAATAACCACTTATCTTATCACTCAACATATCATTCATTTATCACTCAACATATCATTCACTTATCACTTATCTTATCATTCACTTACCACTCAACATATCACTCAACATATCATACACTTATCACTCATCACACTTCATCATTATACCACCATTCATTCTTTAAAACACATGCACATTCACACACACTTCACACAAACAACATTCACATGCAAACACAAGCTTTAACCAACAAACAAAACATACACACACATGCACTTACTCCTTCATCATTACACCACCTTTCACCATTCACACACACATGCACTTACTCCTTCATCATTACACCACCTTCTCCATCTTTATTCCACATGCATTCATCATAATTCACCCTAGCTACCACCATTCACACACACATGCACTTATTCTTTCATCATTGCACCACCATTCACCATTCACACACACATGCACTTACTCTTTCATCATTGCACCACCATTCACACACACATGCACTTACTCTTTCATCATTGCACCACCAATTCAACACATGCATTCACACACCAACAACCTAGCTCTTTTTCCATCATTATTTCATCCACATGCACTCTCAATCATAACAACCACATTCACTCTTAAACAATCACCCACATATTCTCCCATTCCCCCTATAAAAACCCATGCATTCATACACAAAAATCACATCTCATTTCATACACAACACACCACAAACACTTCCATTCCTTCTCTTTGCCGTGAGTCCCCTTAGAATCCAAAAACCATTTTTCCATTCCCCTTCCACTTCTCCACCACTCCTCTTCCATTCCACACTTCCATCCCCCAAACCAATTATCCCTAGACCTTATGCTACAATAAAGAGGAAGAGAAGAGGGCCTAAACGTTCATACAATTCAAGTTTGAGTTGTTGGAATGTTTAGGCGTTTCTTTGATTTCAATGTTTAATTTCAATTCTCTTTGTTTTGTATGAGGAACTAAACCCCCCTTTAGCTAGGGGGGGATTCGAAATATATGTTTATGCTTGCATTTTGATTTGATTACTTCTAATTGCGTTTCATAAGTTGTGGATTCAATTTGTTTAACCGTTTGATTGATAACTTATTTATGTATGTTTATTAAGAATGCGCGCTTAATTTTCATGCATGAATATGACGCTAGAATATAAGTGAGTTTCACCTAATCGTTATGAACTTATATTCACAAGTAGTGAAGGTTGCTTATAAACAATCGCGTTAAACGAATTCTTGGCATAAGTTTCATGCAATCATAGTAACGAATGCCTCGTCAACACTTATAGTTTTCATGATGCTTAATGATTCTTGCTTGTTTCTCTATTATGCAATTCATGTAGGGAACTTGTGAGGAATGCTTTGGGTTGTCGTATGCAATCATCCAATTCATTAACTTAAGGAAAACTTGACGGTTAATTTAAGCGGACCTAATTAACCCGGGGTGTTGAGAATTCATGGTTTATTGAAATGCAATTGGAAATCATTTTATTATGCAAGTGTAACATGTATGGAGATGAACCCCTTAGCTAGCCATACCATCCATTCATTTCCGTCAATTTCATATTTACAATTTGTTTTCTTTACAATCTATCCATTTTAGTTTAAATTCGTCCAAAATCAATCCCCCCATATTTCGTTTAAAGTCTTAGTCTTAATCTTTCTTATTTTTAATTTTGAATTCTTCGAGTTTAGTATAGCATTTTAGTTTGTGTTTTTAAAAGCATTTTGAGTCTTTTGATTTGTTTTAGTGTTTTAAAGTTTAGTTTTACATTCTTTGAGTCTAGTTTAGTGTTTTATATTATGTTTTTACGTTTTTAAGTCAAATCCAAGTGATTAACAATCCCTCCTAATCCCCGGTCCAGAACGATCCCTACTTATACTTATACTACAATTGTCAAAAAGAGGGTTTAATTTGTGTGCGTATAAATCTCGCATCACATATCCCTTCATTTTCTGCATATTTTCTCTTCATTCCAACCACTCCAACCACTCCTCATCCCCCAAAAACTCACCTTAGACCTTGTGCTACAACAACGAAGAAGAGAAGAGTGCCTAAACGTTCATACAATTCAAGTTTGAGTTGTTGGAATGTTTAGGTGTTTCTTTGATTTCAATGTTTAAATTCAATTTTCTTTGTTTTGTAATGGAAGAGAAGAGTGCCTAAACGTTCATACAATTCAAGTTTGAGTTGTTGGAATGTTTAGGTGTTTCTTTGATTTCAAAGTTATGAGGAACTAAACCCCCCTTTAGCTAGGGGGTGATTCAAAATACATGTTTATGCTTGCAATATGAATTGATTACTTTTGGTTGGAATTTCATAAGTTGTGGATTCAATTTGTTTAACCGTTTGAATGAATATGACGCTAGAATATAAGTGAGTTTCACCTAATAGTTACGAACTTATATTCACAAGTAGTGGAGGTTGCTTATAAACAATCGCGTTAAACGAATTCTTGGCATAAGTTTCATGCGTATTCCATAGTAACGAATGCCTCGTCAATGTTTATGATTTCCGTTGAACTTAATGATCTTTGTTGAATGTCTCTATCATGCGTATTCCATAGTTAGGGACTTTGATTAAGAATAATTTGGTTGTAATGCGTATTCCATTCAATCCAACGAATCTAGGGAAATCTGAAAGTTAATTTAAGCGGACCTAATTAACTTGGAGCATTGAGTTTCATAATTTATCGAAAGACCAACCGAAAATCAATCTTGTATGCAAATGTAACATTTGTGGAGAAGAACCCCTTAGCTATTTCATCATCCATCTTTTCATCACATTCATCTTTACTATCTGTTTTAAATTATAATCTGTCCGTTTAATTTAATCTCGTCCAACCACAATCACCCCCCCTTATTTTGTTAAAGTCTTAATCATTTGATTTGTCTTATTTTATGTTTTTGAGTATTTGGAGTCTTTTAAACTTGTTTTGAGTCTTTTAGTTTGTCTTAGTGTTTTAAAAGTTAGTTTTATTTATTTGAGTCAAGTATTTAGCATCCCTAGTTAATCCCCGGTTAGAACGATCCCTACTTACATCATTACTACAATTGTCACAAATAGGGTTTAGTTTGTGTGCGTATAAATCTCGCATCAAATTTTGGCGCCGTTGCCGGGGATTGGCAAATTTGCTAATCCCTTATCTTGAGTCTTGTTTAAATTGTTTAGTTTCTGTTTTGTTTTAATTTTTTTTTTTGCACCGTGTGTATGTGTTTTGTTTTTTTTTTTTGCCAAGTCTATTAAGTTGATTACTTATCTTGTTTACTCTTGTGTGTAGGTACTAGTTTATGACCCGTAGCTCACAACCTGTTCGTGAGCATATCTCCGACTTTGACGGTGATTTCGAGAGGACTTTGAGAAGGAAAAAGAAATCACAAGCATCTAATCCTCCTAGTCCCGAACCTGAATTTAAAGAAGAAGTACCAACCATGGCAGTGGACAATCGGACCATCAAGGAGCTCTCTGCCTCAGGTATGGGCAATGCCGCTCCTTTATGCATACAATACCCTACGGCAGCTGAAGGTAAGACAGAAGAATTTGAACTTAAGTCTAGTTTATTACATCATATTCCTAAATTCCATGGGTTGTCCATGGAAGATCCTAACAAACATCTTAAGGAATTTGAGGTAGTTTGCTCATGTATGACACCCGTCAACGTTGATGGGAGTATTTTGAAGATGAAGGCCTTTCCATTCTCACTTATGGACAAGGCCAAAGATTGGTTGTTTGAATTGTCTCCTGGAACTGTAAATTCTTGGGAAAGTATGAAACGTGCATTCTTAGAGAAATTCTTTCCCACTGCAAAGATCATTCTCTTGAGGAAACGAATTAGTGGCATTCAACAAAATCAAGGTGAGTCGTTCCCATCTTATTATGAACGTTTTAAATCACTTGTTGCTTCATGTCCACAGCACCAAATGAAGGAGGAGCTGCTCATTCAATATTTCTATGAGGGACTCATTCCCATGGAACGTCAAATGCTAGATGCTTTGGCGGGTGGTGCATTAGTGGACAAGAATCTAATGGATGCCAAAGCTCTAATTGCCAACCAAGCACACAACGCTCAACAATATGAAGGTGTTGGACAAAGAGAGGGGCCACGACAACAAAGTGTGAATGAGGTAAGTGCAATTTCTGATATTCAGTCACAATTGGCTAATCTTACTTCTCTCGTGTCTCAGGTTGTCAAGGGGTCAAAACCACAAGAAAACCAAGTGTGTGGCGTGTGTTCAATGCAAGGGCATCCATCGGAGACGTGCCCTCAGTTAATAGAGAATGGAGGTTGGGAATCTGCCAATGCCGTGGGTTTTGGGAACCAAAATCAACCACGCCATGATCCATACTCTAATACCTACAATCCGGGTTGGATGGACCATCCAAATTTCAAATGGCGGGATCCTCAACAACCCCAACAACAAGGAGGATTTAGGCAGCAACCACCGGGCTTTTATACAAAGCCATTCATCCCCAATCAAAACCAAGTGCAATCTACCCCAACAACCTCAGGTATGTCTTTGGATAATGATCAAGTTGTTAAGTTACTTACTACTTTGACGCAGGAAGTACAAACTCAAAATAAGGAGAGACAAATCCAAGACAAACGGGTGGATAATTTGGAGAAGCAAATGGGTCAAATTGCCGAGTTTATGGGGCAAATTAGAGAACAAGGCACATTGCCTAGTTCAACCATTATGAACCCGAAGGAAGGATTTGAAACCGCTAAGGCCATCATGTTGAGAAGTGGTAAACAGGTTGGAACAGACTCAAATACATCCAAATCAAGTCAAGACGAGGAGGACAAGTTGCTGCAAGAAGAAGCACGGGGAGCAAAGCCCACGGCCAAGGATGACCAAACCTTGCCGAATTCATCTAGTCCTCCTAAACCATTCCAAACCACCAAGGTAAGTCCCAATTCAACTTTTTCTAGTTCTATTCCACTAAATGTGCCCTTTCCTGGCAGGTTTAGGCAATCAAAGAAGGAAGAAGCTGAGAAGGACATTCTAGAGACCTTTCGGAAAGTTCAAGTTAATATTCCGCTCCTTGATGCGATTAAGCAAGTCCCGAGGTATGCTAAGTTTTTAAAAGAACTTTGTACAACAAGGAGAAGGATTTCAAACAAAGAGGTGGTTCAAGTAAGTGAAAATGTCTCTGCTGTGTTACAAAGGAAATTACCCCCTAAATGCAAAGATCCGGGTAGTTTTACAATTCCGTGCGTTATAGGTAATACTAAGTTTGAACAATGCATGTTAGACTTAGGGGCTTCGATTAATGTTATGCCATACTCTATTTATGCATCTATGAACTTAGGTGAGCTTAAAAATGATGGAGTGATAATTCAATTAGCCGATCGTTCTAATGCATATCCAAAGGGTGTTTTGGAAGATGTTTTGGTACAGGTTGGTAACTTGATTTTTCCAGCGGATTTCTACGTGCTTGACATGGAGGATTCACCCCATTCCACCCCATTGCCGATTCTATTAGGGAGGCCCTTCATGAAAACAGCCCGCACCAAGATAGATGTGTTTAAAGGAACTTTAACGATGGAATTTGATGGGGAAGTCATTGATTTCAATCTTTCTGAAAGTATTAAATTTCCTAAGGACGATCATTCTTGCTTTTCTATTGATATAATTGATGATTTGGCGCAGGATTTTCTCGATTGTTTGGAGAGGGATACACTTGAAACAACAATTTCACAAGGAATTGGGCAAAAATCTGGTTTTGCCGTGCCTAGAAGTGTGGAGGAGGCCGAGATAGTGGCTGCCCTTGAGTCACTACCTCAACACCATGGTAAGCCTTCTAACCCAATTTCAATTTCAGTTTCCACTAATAAGTTGTTACCCTCAGTGATTCAGGCACCCGTACTTGAGCTTAAACCGTTGCCCGATCATTTAAAGTACGTCTATCTGGGAGACAACGAGACATTGCCAGTCATTGTCTCCTCATCACTCACCGCCATAGAGGAGGAGAATTTGATCCGAGTGTTGAAAGAGCACAAGACGGCCATTGGGTGGACTTTGGCCGATATTAGGGGAATTAGCCCGACTACGTGCATGCATCGCATACTTCTAGAGGAGGGGGCTAAACCAACTCGAGAGGCTCAGAGCCGTCTCAACCCTCCAATGATGGAAGTTGTGAAAAAGGAGATTATCAAACTTCTTGATTGTGGAGTGATTTATCCGATCTCTGATAGTCGTTGGGTGTCACTGGTGCAATGTGTTCCAAAGAAGTCCGGAGTGACAGTGGTGAAGAATGCCGAGAATGAGCTTGTGCCAACCCGTATCCAAACAGGTTGGCGTGTGTGCATTGATTATAGGAAGCTCAACGCCACCACAAGGAAGGATCACTTCCCTTTGCCGTTCATTGATCAAATGCTTGAAAGGTTAGCCGGTCATTCTTTTTATTGTTTCCTTGATGGTTATTCTGGATATAATCAGATTGTCATAGCGCCGGATGACCAAGAAAAGACAACTTTCACGTGCCCCTTTGGTACTTTTGCTTATCGTCGCATGCCTTTTGGTTTATGCAATGCTCCGGCCACGTTTCAAAGGTGTATGGTAAGTATCTTTTCAGATTTTGTGGAAAAGATTATTGAGGTATTTATGGATGATTTCAGTGTGTTTGGTGATTCATTTGATGATTGTTTGGAAAATCTCACAATAATTTTGAAACGATGTGTAGAAACTAACCTTGTGCTTAATTGGGAAAAATGTCACTTTATGGTTAGACAAGGCATAGTTCTAGGGCATATTGTTTCTGAAAGAGGAATTGAAGTGGATAAATCGAAAATAGATCTTGTGCGCTACTTACCCTCTCCTACTTCGGTTCGAGAGGTTCGTTCGTTTCTTGGTCATGCAGGATTTTATAGGCGATTTATCAAGGACTTCTCCAAGATCTCAAACCCTCTTTGCCGTCTCCTCCAGAAAGATGTGGCATTTGACTTCAACAAGGAGTGTGAGAAGGCGTTCAATCACCTCAAAGAAATGCTAACTTCGGCCCCTATCATAGTTCCACCGGATTGGAGCCTTCCTTTTGAGCTTATGTGCGATGCTTCCGATTACGCATTAGGAGCTGTTTTGGGGCAAAGGAAGGAAAAGAGGCCGCATGTTATCTATTATGCCTCTCGGACTTTAAATGATGCACAATTGAATTATTCTACCACTGAAAAAGAACTTCTTGCTGTTGTATTTGCTTTAGATAAATTTCGTTCTTATTTGCTTGGTACTAAAGTTATTATTTATACTGACCATGCAGCATTGAAGTATTTGTTCACCAAGAAAGAGGCCAAACCACGACTCATTCGTTGGATGCTTCTTCTCCAAGAATTCGATATCGAAATCCGGGACAAGAAAGGAAGTGAAAACGTGGTGGCTGACCACTTGAGCCGTATGGTGCATGAGGAGGATGCCGTGCCTATCATAGAGACATTCCCAGATGAGCAACTGATGTCCGTCAAGGTAAGTGAACCCTGGTATGCTGATTTGGTGAATTATTTAGTGTCTAAACATGTTCCTAGTGAATTACTTAAACACCAATGTGATAAATTGAAGAAAGAGGCACGGTTTTATGTGTAGGATGACCCGTATTTATGGAAATATTGCCCTGACCAAGTTATACGTAGGTGTGTGCACGATTCTGAGTTTAATGCTATTCTAACCTTTTGTCACACTTATGCTTGTGGGGGACACTTTGGCACTCAAAGAACAGCACTTAAGGTGTTAGAATGTGGTTTCTATTGGCCTACCATTTTTAGGGATGCTAGAACATTTTGCATGTCTTGTGATAGATGCCAAAGAACGGGCAATATTGGTCCTAAACAACAAATGCCGCAAACCCCCATTTTTAGTGTTGAAATCTTTGACGTTTGGGGTATTGATTTTATGGGTCCCTTTCCTTCTTCACATGGGTTTCTGTATATATTGCTTGCTGTGGACTATGTGTCGAAATGGGTGGAAGCAAAAGCCACCCGAACTAATGATTCTCGAGTGGTTGCAGATTTTGTGAAAACTAACATTTTTGCAAGGTTTGGAATGCCACGAGTGCTAATCAGTGATGGAGGTTCCCATTTTTGCAATCGAACCATCGAGGCATTGCTCAAGAAATACAATGTCATGCATAAGGTGGCCACACCTTATCATCCTCAAACGAGCGGGCAAGCCGAGGTTTCGAATAGGGAAATCAAGCAGATTCTTGAGAAGACCGTGGGGTCTACAAGGAAGGATTGGAGTTTGCGCTTAAACGATGCATTGTGGGCGTATCGCACTGCCTACAAAACCCCCATTGGGATGTCACCTTTTCGGCTCATCTATGGGAAACCATGCCATCTTCCCGTCGAATTAGAGCATCGTGCACATTGAGCCGTCAAAACATTCAATATGGACCTTGATGCTGCAGGTTTACATAGGAAACTTCAATTGTGTGAGCTTGATGAAATCCGAAATGAAGCATATGAGAATGCCCGGATTTACAAGGAGAAAACGAAGGCATTCCATGACAAGATGATTCGTGCCAAGACGTTCTCTATTGGGCAGAAAGTGTTGTTGTTCAATTCTCGCCTTCGGTTGTTTCCGGGTAAGTTGCGTTCCAAATGGGTTGGTCCTTTTATTGTCACTAATGTTTTCCCTCATGGTGCAGTACAAATCAAAAGTTCAAGGACGCAGCAAGAATTCAAAGTGAATGGGCATCGATTGAAGCCCTATTACGAGACGTTTGAGGAGCATGTCGTGGAGGGGGTACCCCTCCATGCCGTGGAACCTAGTCAAGCTTAAACGGAGGTACCGTCCGGCTGCAAGACGTAAAAGAAAGCGCTACTTGGGAGGCAACCCATGCATTCAACAAAGGAAGACTTAGAAAGCACTCCAATTCCAGATTCCTAAAAACTCTTCTCTTTGTTGCTATTTCGTTTCTGCCTTGTTAGGTTGTTTAGTTGTTATTGTTTGTTTGTTTATTAATTGTGTGAGTTTATGATTGTAACTTTGAGAAAATGTTTGATTTATTGATAGGCACTGCTAAACAAAGAAAGATGGTGCTTCACAAAGGTTGTTTGCTTGAGGCCCCACTACGTGGCTTTACTCTTGAAGCGGAAGGCGTAGGAACAGAAGGCATAGGAGCGGAAGGCATCGGAGCGGAAGGCATCGGAGCTAGAGCATTCCAGGCCTCAATACTTGGCCAAGCGCTGGATGAGCCAGGAAAAAGGTGCCTCTGGAGATAAGCAGAAAACCTTTGACGGTCGCTTTGAATCCGACCCTCAGATTCTTGCAGCTCATCAAGCTTCCTCTTCATGCCCAACGAATAGTTATTTGCAAGCACATGCAAACTTCTATTCTCGTACTTAAGCTGCTGGATCTCCTGCTTGAGACTTTCCACCTCTGCCATCAATGATTCCACCTGACGGGAGCGGGCAAGCAGGCGTTGGCCCATGTTGGACACAGAACTCGCACACTGAACACTAAGTGCGAGGGACTCTTGAACGGCCAACTCATCGGACCGTCCTGACAGCAGCCTACTATCTTTTGGAGTGAGGAGGTTCCTAGCTACTATTGTAGCTGTTGTGGCGTCCTGCATCACGGAGTCTTCACCTGAAAGAGGACCGTTAAAAGATAAGAAAGAAGGGCGCCATACGTTACCTTGACGCGGCGCGCCCGTTTCACTGCTGAGACTCAATTCTAAGCTAAGGTTCGATGGGTTTGCCATTTTTCAAAAGTGTTCAAAGAGATGGGATGGATGGAGTTAATTCTCAAAGGGCCGGAGTCGATTTTCAAGAATGGGAAATCTTCAGAATGTGTTTGTTGGCGGTGATCGATACATCTATAAGAAGCCAAGGCGACGCGTCCACCGATTCAAAAAGCCGGAATTTCCGGCGTAATTTTGGCGACGCTTTCTCGGTTTTTCAGAAGACGCGTTCAACCTTGTCAAAAGATTTCTTCTTTTCAGACAACACGTGGAAGCCATCATCGCAACTACACATCTTTAGCCGACAAGCGCAAAGTTCGGCGACGCTTTCTCTGCTTTTCAGAAAACGAGTGCAACTTTGTCAAAAGGAGCCGCATCCGCACTACTACGTGTCGTTCAGAAAGCAAAGGGGCGTCGTTCAGAAATCGAAGAGGCGCCACTATTTCAAAAAGCCGGATTTGCGGGATCAAAACGTTTGTCGACAAGGGTAAAAGAACAATACCACCACTTGATATTATCTCTATATATGTCGACCTTCGTTTTTTTTTTTTTTGCAAGGCAAACCTGAAGAAAAATGCCCAACTCTCTCTCACCTCTGAGGGCGCACTCCCAGCAAAGCCTCTTGAAACACTCAATTTTTTCTCCCCCAAAGAAGATACCAGGAACCTGGAGTACAAATGAGGCAGAAGGTAACGGTCGATCGAAGCATGTGGAGACAACCACAACAAATACATGTGCTGCTTCATTCGCTGTTTCTTCAAAAGCAAAGGTATCTCATATCATCAAGGTCTAAAGCAAAAGTATCTCATATCATGCTCTTTCCCTGTCTTTTTCTTTGTCCTTGTTCTTACTCGCATAGCAAAGTAAAAGAAGCAATCAGCCGGCACTTGGAGTCAGTCTTCCGATCTGGAGCCAACTGCCTGGAATCTATTCCTGATTGCTTACCTAGCGTTGCTCTCGAGTAGTCATCTTCAACGGTTGATACACTTCCAGAGAAAGGACCACTCCTGCAAAGATTGAACAAAGAAACAGATAAAAGGGGTAAGCTCAGACCTTCGGGGGAAACCAAAAGAACCATCCTGCTGCCCAGTTCAAGAAGTAGCACAAAGGAAAATCAACAATGGGTGGAAACCAGTTCAAGAGTAAGCCTGTGGAATCACCAAGATCAAGCCTCAATGCAATCACCAAAGAGAAGATGGAATTTACACTCCATAACCAGATTTGCGTCTCTAAACTCTTCTCTTTGTTAGTTACATTCTGCCATGTTTAGTATGTTTAGTGCTGTTTGTGTGTTTACTTATGTTTTGTGTGAATCTATGCTTAAAACATTGAGGACAATGTTTGATTTAAGTGTGGGGGGGGTAACTAAGTATATTTAATGCAAATTCGTTGGATTTTATCACCCATTACTTCAAATGTTGTTCCTTGCTGTTTTAAGGTGTTTTTAAGTTGTTTTAGAGTGTTTTTAGTGTGTTTTGTTTTATAACTCCGAAAATCACATAAAAATTTGAAAAACATGTTTTGAAAAGCCTAAAAAGAGTGTTTTGAGTCGTTTTTGTGTGTTTGTGTCTTAGGGTACCTTCCAACAAAATGACAAGGATTTGGTTTGTAATTGCATGACTGTTAAAGAGAGTTACAAACATGGATGAAAGTTTGATTTACTCTTGGTATATGCTTGGTTATGGTTATAATGTATGACTTCACATGCAATCATAAAAGAAAAATTCGTTTTTGTAACATGCTTGAAGGAAGGAACTCATAATAACGCTACATCCCTGTGAGACTCGAGCCATTACCTTCTTTGGAGAGTTATATTCTGTGATTCTTTGTTTTCTAAAGTTGTTGCATGATCTCATTATTCCTTGCTTGGTTGCTACTTAGAATGCAATTGTATCATGATAGAACTAAATGCTAGAACTTATATCCATTTCATTCAAAGCATGACATTGAATTGCATAACATATATCAAGATGAAGTTGTGTAGTTGCCACCATAGCCAAATAGCCTTACTTCCCATATTTCGTATATATTAGTTTTAACCCCGTTGAGCCTCGTTTAGCCTATTTTCTTTGCTAACCACATCACCCCTTACCTAGCCTAGTGTAGGACAGTCCACACCCTTGTTCTTAAATGATAGTGAGCATGACTTAAATGAATTCCTTTTGAGTACATTATGAAAGAAAATAAGTGTGGGGGAGAATGTTTTGTTCTTAAGCGTTTATGTATGTTTTGAGAGTCAAAAGAAAAGAAAAAAATTGTGAAAAACATATGAAAAAGAAAAACAGAAAAGAAAAGAAAGAAAGAAAGAAAAAAGAGCTTGTTCTCCCTTTTTGTTCAAAAGTTGAGTTTTCATTCAAAAGTGAATTCTAAGTTAATTTAAATTCTTTGCTCGCTATTTCTTTAAGAACCTTTGTTTTCCATATCCCTTCTTTGTTAGCCAAACACTTTTTAGCCCCGTTACACCCCTTTGACTTCTATCTTGATCGTTATGTGTTTAATAATGTGGAGTTTGGAATTGATATGAGCATATGGTGTCACTGGTTCTTGCATCTAAGTAGTAGCATTCCATTCATGAGATCATACCTAAACATGCTTATTAACTCCAGAAATTGCTTCCTTTGAAATACATATATGTGAGTGTTCATTTTTATGTTTACATCAATCTTCTCACATATACCTAGTGTAGGGTGTGTAGTCAGAAAATCTGTGTGAAAAACGAGAGTATATCTTGTAAGGATTTGAGCAAATTCTCTAAGGCATGTTACTACATTCGAAATGTGTTTTAAATGCTTAATTGTGAACTAGTATGTGGTGACTATGATTAAAAATGTACTTAAGTGTAGAGATGGCTAAAATCTGTGGGAATAATGATTTTTAACTTGTTATGTGCATTGGAAATCCGTGAGACGATTGTTGGAAGGTGTAGGTGGTGTTTTGTTCGTTTTGTCTAGTTTCGTGTTCTTTTGTTGTTTTGTTTTGCTCGAGGACTAGCAAAAGATAAGTGTGGGGGTATTTGATAGGAGCATATTTAGGCGACTTACTTTGCTTGTTCTCGTGCATTTACGTTGTGTTTCTTTAGTTATTTTAGTCCTTTATGCTTCTTTTGTGTGTTTTCAGGATAATAAGACGTGTTTGACGAAAGGATGCATTGTGGAGTGTTTTGGAGCACTATTGGGCTAAGGATGGATAGCTTATACTTGGAGCCCAAGTGTTGGATGAAATTGAAGGCCTTGTATGCACTTGAAGACACAAAACAATGGCCCTAACCCAATCACATAACACCTTGCCATGGGCTTAACACAAACACCATTCCTTGCCATGCAAGGATGAGCAATTTGGGTCCATTTCATGTACTTAAACTCTAGCCCAATCCACAATCACTTCAAATCCATGCAAAACCTTTCAACACCCTTTAATCATCCCCCTTTAAGTTATGATTTTATTTCCTAACCCTACATGCATTATTTATTAGCATCTTCACATGCATTCACACACACTTTACACATTCAAACACTAGCCAAAACTGTGAGCTCCCATTCCCTTATGCCATTTTCAGATTTCCACCCACTAACCTAGTCATCAACACATGCATTCCCTTCACATTCACCCACATGCACTCCCACTCTTTAATCATATGCACTCCCATCATAAATCCATCCCATTTTCAGCCATTACACTTCATCATTGCAGCCACATTTCCAACCCACATGCACATTCAATCATTCACACTTGCACCCTTTATTCTTCATCATTTCAGCCATGTATAAGTAGTCTTGCATTTGCAGAAAATCCACTTCCTTTACACATGCATTCATCATCATCACTCTAGTTTTAATTCACATGCAAAACCATCAACACATGCACCCATCACCAAAACACTTATCTTTGCCGTGAGTTCCCTTGAAATTCCAGCTTTCCCATTCATCATTTCACCAACAATTCAGCCACATTCCACATGCATAACCAACCTAGTGTCACTCCCATTCATTCCCTTTAATCATTCAGCCACCATCATACATTTATTCTCTTCCCAAACACATACACAACCTGCCATCATTCCAGAAAACACACTCAATGCCGTGGGCTTTCAATGCAATTCCAGCATCTTCACATGCAATTCCAGCTTTCACATGCTTTCCTAGCTGTTTGTTCATCATTAATTAGCCACTTGCATGCTTAAACAAACAGCCATTTACACCTTCATTCTCCTATAAAAGCCCTTGCATTCACTCCCCATAACATCTCATTTTTCATACACAACACACAACACAAAATCCTCCATTCTTGCCGTGCATATCCCTTCATTTTCTGCATATTTTCTCTTCATTCCAACCACTCCAACCACTCCTCATCCCCCAAAAACTCACCTTAGACCTTGTGCTACAACAACGAAGAAGAGAAGAGTGCCTAAACGTTCATACAATTCAAGTTTGAGTTGTTGGAATGTTTAGGTGTTTCTTTGATTTCAATGTTTAAATTCAATTTTCTTTGTTTTGTAATGGAAGAGAAGAGTGCCTAAACGTTCATACAATTCAAGTTTGAGTTGTTGGAATGTTTAGGTGTTTCTTTGATTTCAAAGTTATGAGGAACTAAACCCCCCTTTAGCTAGGGGGTGATTCAAAATACATGTTTATGCTTGCAATATGAATTGATTACTTTTGGTTGGAATTTCATAAGTTGTGGATTCAATTTGTTTAACCGTTTGAATGAATATGACGCTAGAATATAAGTGAGTTTCACCTAATAGTTACGAACTTATATTCACAAGTAGTGGAGGTTGCTTATAAACAATCGCGTTAAACGAATTCTTGGCATAAGTTTCATGCGTATTCCATAGTAACGAATGCCTCGTCAATGTTTATGATTTCCGTTGAACTTAATGATCTTTGTTGAATGTCTCTATCATGCGTATTCCATAGTTAGGGACTTTGATTAAGAATAATTTGGTTGTAATGCGTATTCCATTCAATCCAACGAATCTAGGGAAATCTGAAAGTTAATTTAAGCGGACCTAATTAACTTGGAGCATTGAGTTTCATAATTTATCGAAAGACCAACCGAAAATCAATCTTGTATGCAAATGTAACATGTGTGGAGAAGAACCCCTTAGCTATTTCATCATCCATCTTTTCATCACATTCATCTTTACTATCTGTTTTAAATTATAATCTGTCCGTTTAATTTAATCTCGTCCAACCACAATCACCCCCCCTTATTTTGTTAAAGTCTTAATCATTTGATTTGTCTTATTTTATGTTTTTGAGTATTTGGAGTCTTTTAAACTTGTTTTGAGTCTTTTAGTTTGTCTTAGTGTTTTAAAAGTTAGTTTTATTTATTTGAGTCAAGTATTTAGCATCCCTAGTTAATCCCCGGTTAGAACGATCCCTACTTACATCATTACTACAATTGTCACAAATAGGGTTTAGTTTGTGTGCGTATAAATCTCGCATCATGCATTTGGGGAATATGAAGAACATTTTGTAGTTTAAATGTGGCAGATGGAGTATTTAAAAAGGAAGAATCAATGTTGTTAATGTTCAAACCTTTACCATCACCAATGTAGACCTTGTCTTCAGCATGATAAAGAGTAGGAGATGAAATGTTACAAATTTCATTGGTGATGTGTGAGGTGGCACCCAAATCACTGATCTAAGAAGGAGAAGACTTTGATGAGAAATGAGCACATATAGTAGCTAGTTTGGTAGGAGGAACTTTGCCAAAGATATCCGGATTCATTCGATCAAAACAATCAATAGCCTCATGACTGCTTGATCCATAGATTTGACAATAATACCACGGGAGCCTTGAGAATTTCCATGAGAGCCTTGATAATTACCACGAAATTTGTTCCCTTTGTAATTTCCACGATGTCCACGAGCATTGCCTCTGTAAGTTCCTCAATGATTGCCTTTGTAATTACCACGATGAGGTTGGGACTAAACAACAAAGGCTTGATGGTGCGGTGGTGTAGGCAAGAGATGAGGCTGTGATTGAGCAACAAAAGCATGAAAAGGCTTTGTGGTGCTAGAGGAGGCAAGTTTCTTCCTTCAAGACATTGACAACTCTGTGGTGAGTAGAAGGCCATGCAATTCATCCAACGTTGTGGTTGAGATACGAAGGAGAATGGAATTAGTGAAGGACTTAAATTCATCAGGCAAACCAGCCAGTGTAGCAGCAATTAAGTCACGATCAATGACCGAAGCACCAGCAGCCATCAAGGCATCAGAAATTTCCTTGATTTGTTGCAGATAATTGTGAACCTTTCTGAATTGATTGGAGACAAGATCGTAACTGATGAATGTGAGCATCTAAGACTCCTCCAAAATGCTGCCATAAATCCCGAGATGATGAAACGCCAACGGTGAACGGAATCACTTCTTAGACATAGTAGAGTTCAACCAGATCAAAAGGTTCTGATCTTTCTCATACCATATCTCAAATGCAGGATTGAGAGATCGATTAGGAAGAAGAGGCGATGGACAGACTTCAATACCATCAACGATGCCAAGAAGCTTATATTTGCGTAGAATGGGAGCAAATAAAGCACGCCACAGAAGATAATTGGAGTGTTTGAGTTTGATTTGCACCATGCTTCCAATGTTTTGGATCATAAGAGAGGCATACGAATTCAAAGAGAACGAGGAATTTGAGGAATTAGGGTTTGGAGCTTGCACCGACTCACTTGGAGAAGACGAAGCAGACGTTAACGCCATTGACAAATTGCAGAGAGAGAAATACCAATCGACTACAAAAAGGTTGGGATCGAAGAAGGACAATGAAGAATTTCAGCAAGATTGATGAAGAAAAATCAGAGATTGGGAGTGAAAGCGAAGAGGATGGAGGGAGAGAGAGCTGTGAGGTGAGACAGGCGTGATACCATATAGAAACTGAAGGTTACTTTTTCATTCAATATCCTAAATAATTACAATAGATTTATTATAGATAGTCTTGGGCTTTTCTATCAGATTGCACTAATACCCTTAACTAAAATAACAATTTACAACAATGACACTAACAAACTCTAACGAACTCTTATCAGCACTTTGATGACTATATTTAAGCTTCTTTATTGCAAACTTGGCAGCCTCCATGAAAGAAAAGAGAGTCAGCGCCGAGCCCCCTTCATCCTAAACATACACCGAAAGCTTCTCTGTCAGGTAATCATAAGCCATGATCGACAAGGCCGTGTTCACCACGTTCGTTGGTGGCTCCTTGTACGGATCGGCAGTGCATATGAACACGTCCAATGCAGGAACATCCAATTCTTGTACAACCCTTTTCAGGTTTTTCATCACGGTATATCGGTCGGCATTCGAAAAGATATATTGTGTGGTGGTGAACATGAAAGCAAGAATAGAGTCGAAGACAAGGAAGGTGAGGGTAATGAAGAAAGATGTTGCGGTTGTGGAGTTGAAGAGAGAGAGTGAATGGTGATAGAGAAGGGTTAAGATGGCACACGAATGAACCACCGCGAATAAGCGGTTTGCGGTGGTTTGACGAGAGGGCTTGGACGTGTGGAGTGGGAGGTCGTCATGAGTAGTTGTCATGGTATCTTTGCTGATATGTCACACGCATGGGAAGGAGTTTTAGTTATAGGACTTATACCAGATAGATCTGAATATATTAGAAAATCATTTCACGGTACATGCATATTCCAAATTCCAATTTTATGCTCGTCAAGCATATGAATTATTGTTTTGGCAAGACAAAAATCATTCTTCGGGACATGTGTTTTAAGTGGTCAAGAAAGACTAGAATTCGACTTGATTTTCTCATTTTTCAAATTGATGAACTTATAAGTAATATCGTAAAAACAGATTCAGTGTATTATAATAATGCTAGGTGATAAAATTATAATAATATTGTATAATAAACTTGATACTTATAGTTCAATTTATTTTTATTTTTTCCATATCAATAATTTTTTAAATGTTATGTATTACCGCACTGCGACTTGAATAACATGCATATGATAAAGTTAATATTTTATAATTGAAAAATAATTAAAGGTTCAAATTTTTTCATGGTTCTTATAGTGACTTTATTTTTAATGTGACCCTTATAGTGAAATAGTTGTTAATTAAATACTAGTGGTGAACTCCCTTAGCAATTAAAAGTCCAAATCAAAACTTATGTTAGTATTCTTTTTAAAAACGTGGTTAAAATCGTTATTTTAAACAATTGACACAACTCATAAGCCTAAATCATCTATCCTATGAGTTCTCTAATAACTTTCCATTTCTCAATGATCATCTATGTGCTTTCTTGGGACAATGATTGATGATAATGGATATGTGGACAACCAATGAGGGATGGTCATAATAAGGTTTATAAGTCGTTTTCAGATGTAATTGAAGAAAAAGAGGAAAGATTTCGTGAGAGGCGTATAGATGATCATTTAGAAATGGGATTTCAAACACATACAATTCGCTCGGCTTCTTGGGCTTTTCTATCAGATTGCACTAATACCTTTAACTAAAATAACAATTTACAACAATGACACTAACAAACTCTAACGAACTCTTATCAGCACTTTGATGACTATATTTTAGCTTCTTTATTGCAAACTTGGCAGCCTCCATGAAAGAAAAGAGAGTCAGCGCCGAGCCCCCTTCATCCTAAACATACACCGAAAGCTTCTCTGTCAGGTAATCATAAGCCATGATCGACAAGGCCGTGTTCACCACGTTCATTGGTGACTCCTTGTACGGATCGGCAGTGCATATGAACAAGTCCAATGCAGGAACATCCAATTCTTGTACAACCCCTTTCAGGTTTTTCGTCACGGTATATTGGTCGGCATTCCAAAACATATATTGTGTGGTGGTGAACATGAAAGCAAGAATAGAGTCTGAGACAAGGAAGGTGAGGGTAATGAAGAAAGATGTTGCGGTTGTGAAGTTGAGGAGAGAGAGTGAACGGTGATAGAGAAGGGTTAAGATGGCACACGAATGAACCACCGCGAATAAGCGATTTGTGGTGGTTTGACGAGAGGGCTTGGACGTGTGGAGTGGGAGGTCGTCATGAGTGGTTGTCATGGTGTGTGTTTGCTGCTATGTCACACGCATGGGAAGGAGTTTTAGTTATAGGGCTTATACCAGATAGATCTGAATATATTAACAAAGCATTTCACGGTACATGCATATTCCAAATTCCAATTTTATGCTAGTCAAGCATATGAATTATTGTTTTGGCAAGACAAAAATCATTCTTCGGGACATGTGTTTAAGTGGTAAAGAAAGACTAGAATTCGACTTGATTTTCTCATTTTTCAAATTGATGAACTTATAAGTATTATCGTAAAAACAGATTCAGTGTATTATAATAGTGGTAGGCGATAAAATTATAATAATAGTGTATAACAAACTTGATACTTCTAGTTCAATTTATTTTTATTTTTTTCATATCAATAATTTTTTTAAATGTTATGTATTACCGCACTGCGACTTGAATAACTTGCATATGATAAAGTTAATATTTTATAATTGAAAAATAATTAAAGGTTAAATTTTTTCATGGTCCTTATAGTGACACTGTATTTTTAATGTGACCCCTATAGTGAAAAAGTTGTTAATTAAATACTTGTGGTGAACTCCTTTAGCAATTAAAAGTCCAAATCAAAACTTATGTTAGTATTTTGTTTTAAAACGTGGTTAAAATTGTCATTTTAAACAATTGACACAACTCATAAGCCTAAATCATCTATCCTATGAGTTCTCTAATAACTTCCCATTTCTCAATGATCATCTATGTAATCTGTGGACAACCAATGAGGGATGGTCATAATAAGGTTTATAAGTCGTTTTCAGATTTAATTGAAGAGAAAAAGGAAAGATTTCGTGAAAGGCGTATAGATGATCATTTAGAAATGGGATTTCATACACATACAATTTGCTCGGCTTCTTAGTTAAGAGAATTGTTTGAAATGATGATTTTAACCACGTTTTTAATGAAATACTAATAGAAATTTTGATTCGCACTATAATTGTTAACGAAGTTCACCATAAATATTTAACTAATAATTGTTTCACCACAAAGTTCACATTAAAAATAAAGTGCCACCGCAAAAACCACGAAAGAAATTTGGCCCTAAAAAAAACATTATAACATAAACGCTTTGTTAATACTACATAACGACTACATTGGAAACTTACTTTTCAAAACCTCAAACCCTACACCTCTGAGTACACCCCATAAAATATCATTTATGTTTCCTTTTTCAGTAAAGTTATTCACAAAAGTAATAGAATAATCAAAATCTGTTTTGCAGTCGTGGGCGACATTTCCTTATGGATATATGTAAATCCGATTGGACCATATGAAGTTATAGGTGTATCAGATTCAAATCCTCATCATCAACAAATTATTTAAACGAAGATAGGGTCTGATTTCATGAGTGTGTGTTCTCACGTCGCGCTCCCTCAAACTTGGCCATAGCTTTATCATTTAATGATGAGGATGTTGGTGGAAGGCCTTATACAACGTGCAGCACTGCACATGAATCACTGACCTTGGAATTTTGGAAAATGGACATTATCCTAATATTGTTCAACCCATGTCAACTTGGCAAGATGCAAACTAAAATGCTCTTAAACTATCGGACTATTATAAAATGTGTATTATCAAATTCATCGTGCGTTAATATAAGTTTTTCATCGTGTTTGATAAATATTAGTCTAATATATAATACATTCACCATAAACTTTGAACAACGCATGGCCTACTTAAAGGAAACCTAACACAATGGACGGAAAGTGGTCCAAAATACAAATTTTATTTTGCAAATTGCAAAAGAAGATTGGTGGTGTAGATAGTAGAACCCTAAGAAATATGTGGGGCAGAGAAAGCACAAAACTGCCTTAGACCCCTAAGGCTAAATACACTTTTGAGGTGTGATCATCATCAGTTTCTTAGAGTGACATAAACCACTGCGTAAAGAGCAAATGCCAGAATTGTTGAAACCAGACTAGTTTTTGTAGGAATTTTTCCCTTATCATTCCTACTGATCATGGCTTCATAAATTGGTACGCAATTCACTATGCCAAATCCAGCTATAAACATCTGTACAAACAATCCTTCCAAGCTACCGCCATCTCGGAAAATTTCTACATGGCCCCAAGCAAAGGCAGCCAGGTTGATAATGGCAGCCACTGTAAGTGGCACAAAGAAGAGAGATGAGACTCCAAACTCCATCATGCCTTGTTCATATCTTTTGCTTTGGTCCTCATCAAGGACTTTGCTAGTCACATTAAACCCATGTGTGGAAAAGCCTAAGGACTTGAGAAAGTACTCAACGAATCCAAACGGGGAGCTTGAGAGTCCCCTAATCATCCACATTCTCTGGTTATTCCACCACTTAAGGAATGTTCCTCCAGATAATACAAATTCAACGAGTTCTTCACCATAGGCTCCAAGGACAACAAACACATATAAGAGAAACCATGGATCCAAAACCTGCAATAAGCACTTAAATCTTAGTTTCAAAAGTGTAGCAGGTCTTGTTTGACCAGAAACACTTAGACTTGCACAAGATCAAACCCGAAATGTTGTCATTATATCAATTTGAATCTTAATCGTGTAGAATTCTATTTAAATATGTGGTATGAAGTCACAAGCTTAAAACAAAATAAGTCTGACAATAGAATATTGTCCAATTTTCTCAAGACAACAAACTAGTAAAGGGTGAGTGTGCATTACCTTCGGAAATAGGGTGAACCCATTGAGGAGCGCTAGCTGCGGGACGAAGGCATATGTGGTGATAGGAAATGCCCCAAAGGCCCAAAAAGCATAATAGGCGAAACCAAGGCCCATTAAAGGACCCATGGCCCGAACACCGTATGTAACTGGACTATATTTAGAGAAACCTACCTCAAGGAGGCCTACGGCCCATCTCTTGCTTTGATTCAACGCATCAAGAAGGTTGATCGGGGCATCCCCTAAAAATGCTGCCCTTTCTGGATTGCAAAATATGGCATTCCATCCCTCGCAAAGCAGGATATAACCTGTGAAGTAGTCCTCCACTAGTGAGCCATATCTTACTCCCATCTACACAATTTAACCAATTTCATCTATTAGGTTTCAAATTATGTTGTCATAATGTCATTGATTTGCAAGAAAAATGGGAGTTGTTAATCACGCAACTAAAAGGTCATGTTACACTATTGAATGATCGAGCTAACTACAAGGAACGTTGGATGATTTTTTTGAAGTGTGAACAACGGTTCCCTGATTAGAAGATACGTAGCACTAATTAGCCTATTTACATACCTTATATCCCCAAGTGGTATTGTTCTCATAGTTGCAAGATGCAACATGGTTTGCCAATTCCAAAACCTCTGGATTCTGAAGGGGCTTGTCAACTACATTGTTAGGGTGTAGTTGGGGAATTTCTGGTGGTAAAAGCTCTGATGGCCCACCGAAGAATGCTCGTCGGGAGAAAAAGCATCCGGTTCCTACATAATTTGGTCCTAATAGTCCATCGAGTCCCCATGGGTTGATAATGAATAGATGCCTGAACTCACTTGCATATATGTCAGTCTTGTTGATTCCTTGAAAACGTTGAGGGAATTGGACATACCCTACTTTGGATCGAAGTTTAGGGTCTGATAGGTAACATAGAGCGCGAAGTGGCGTTTCAGGATTATTGGAGTACATATCACAGTCTAGGGTTAAGACTATTGGAGCATTGGTCATGGTAGCTGAAACTCGTAGCTTTGTAACACAACACCAAAAGATAAACAAATTAGTTAATTTGTTTATTAATGTAGAAAATTAATTAATAAAATGCTGGTTAATGAGAAAACTAGCTAGGGTTTTGAGCTTACAAGGGCATTAAGTGCACCAGCTTTGAAATGGTGGGGTGATGTCCTGTTTTTTTCTCTAGAGACATAAATTAGGTTTGACATCAGATGGCCTGTGATGTCTCTGTCTTTGCTATTGTCCAAAAGAACCTGCTCATAATTCACAACATTCATATGCATGAATATTTGGTTGCTCATAAGTTATGCACTTCAGTATCTAACATGGGGACCCAATTTGACGTTTTATGTTAGCAGCATAAACGGTTGCTTGCAAGATTATTAATTGCGTGATAAGTTTCGGTTAAAAACAGCTATCTTATGATCGTGCATGTTCTAATCACGAGGAGAAAGTGCTATATCACTTGAACGAGAAAAATACCTGAATGACAGCGGGATGATCTTGCCGTGTAAATCCATCCGTCCATTTGCTAAAAGCTTGAATTTCCCGTTCTCCAGTTAGATATTCCTGGTCGACTTTGCCTCTCTCTATTACATTGTTTACCTTCACTTTCATGCCTTGGTACATAATCTTGTGCCATGATTCAGAAGAACATGTAATTACTTAATTAATTATCTCTTAATATGGTGGGATTGATAATTTCAATTCATAAAGTTAACCCATTTACCCAAACCGGAAAAGAAAAAGTATTGATATGTGTACTCACCTGTCCTATTTTCTCACTTGAATTTATAATTAAAATATAAATGACAAATCAAAATAAAACATAGGACATGTAACTTACATAGTCATCACTCCATGCTTTTTGTATGGTGATACAATAACTACATAGTCATCACTCCATGCTTTTTGTATTTAAAAATTAAGGAGTTTTGAACAAAAAAAAATAGGATTTCAGATAGGTGCATACCATCACATTATGCTTCATGTTGTTTTTTTCTTTATATCAATTTAATCCATAATAAAAAAAAATATATAAACTATAAAAGAAAATGTAGCAATAAAATTTTAAACCATGTAAGGGCCCTCGTTTAAATCCCGCACAGGGCCTCCAAAATTTCAAGACCGGGCCTGCATGTAAGTTGTCATAATATACCAGAAAAGGCTAAGTGATCTTGAACTTTACATTGCCCGTGTATAACAGTGTTGGTTGTTTATGTATGAAAAGGATAGGGAACAAAGAAGGTGACAAACTAGTTCCTAGTCCTTCCGTATTAGCTGATGCGTGTTTTATTTTCTTTATAGCTCACATAAATATATTACCCCTTCTTTTGTCTTTGTCCCTATATACCTTATAAATATATGTTATACCTAGTCGCTATCCTGCTGAATATATAGATGTGTATGTAATGTGTTGGGTTTCTATAGCTTTTGAAGCACTCCTTTTAATTTAGAAAAAGGCTCGACTCTTCTTCAAATAGTTACCTATACGTTATGTTTGGATAAATAGTTAATTAAATGAAATTTATACTACTTTTGAAGAAAACAATGTGCTACAAATTTATGGAGAAACTTAATAAATAACTAGATGCAACACATTTGTGAGAACTTTAAAACGACAATTTTCAAGATCTCATAAAAGGCGTTACTTTGAAAGTTTTTTGTCTAGTGTTTTTGAAGTACATCTTTTGGTCAAGTTTAGTATATTTATAGTGCTTGAGTAGTAACTTAAGTAATCTTTGAGTACATAGTTCATTAGTATCCTTGGAGTGCATTTTTAACAATGAACTATGTTTTTGAATCTCGAAAGTCCCATCCAAAGTTATTTTCCCTGACACTATATATGGTCTAGGGATGATTAAAAATTAAACATTATAGCTTAAAAGAATATTGTCATATATATATATATATATATATATATATATATATATACATATACATATACATATATATGTATGTATGTATGTATGTATGTATGTATGTATGTATGTATGTATATATACATATATGTATGTATGTATGTATGTATGTATGTATGTATGTATGTTTGTATGAAATGTAGCTGAACATACTTTTAGCTAATAGTTTCGGAAAATTGATATATATCACTAGAATTTTTTTACCTTTATCTTCTCAGCTTCAGGAAACCGAGAATAATCCGTTTCAAAATAAGCTTCCGGGCAGCGTTCCACTATGTTGTTGTTCCTGCAGAAAGGTAGCCAGTGGCTTGCAAATTTGGCAGCCTCCATGAAAGCAAAGAGAGTCAGAGCTGAGCCGCCATCGTCTGAAACATACACCGATACCTTCTCGGTTGGATAATCATAAGCCATGACCGATAAGGCCGTGTTCACCACGTTCATTGGTGGCTCCTTATAGGGATCAGCTGTGCATATGAACACGTCCAGAGCTGGAAAATTAGGTTCTTGAACAACACTTTTGAGGTTTTCAGGGAATTCGGTGCGATAAATTGGTTTCATGCGAACAGATTGTGTAGTGGTGTACATGAAAGCTAGAAGAGTGTCTGAGATGAGGAAGGTGAGGGTGATTAAGAAAGAGGTGAGGGTTGTGGAGTGAAGGAGGAAGAGTGTATGGCGATAGAGCAGGGCTAAGATGGCACTAAAGTGAACCACCACAAATACACGGTTTGCGGTGGTTCGACGAGAGGGTTTGTGGGTGTGAAGTGGCGGGAGACCATCATGGTTGGTGGTGGACATGGTGCTGCAAGTGGAAACTCTTTGAGTTTGAGCTTCCCTGTATTTTGGAGCTTTACTAGGTTATAGGCATGGCATTAGGTTTATAGGGTTTCATACAAATGATTAAGGTTTTAGTCTTGGGCCCGTAAATAAAGATCTCGTTGTTTTTTTGGTACTTGGTAAATGGTAATCCGCCAATCTCTATCTACTGACTTGTATTATTGTTGGGATTTACTGTTGTCCAAACCAATACACATACAATGAAGCATTTCTCTATCAATCGACTAGTTCGTTCTTTCCTTAAATTAATCAATCATGAGGGCGAATCAAAACAATATTAAACAATTATACTCAAACTTAATTAAGAAATTACAGTTAGCTCAGTGGTGAGAGTCGTTACGGTGATAGGTTAGAATACTCTAGAATTCAGGTTTAAAATCCTTTTTGGTAAATAAAAAGGTTTATCCAAATTATACATTGTCAGGGTAAAATGTGAGCTCTTGACTTTAAATTGACAAATTATTATATGGTCTTCGTTCTCTTATTACGTGAGCCACACATGCATTTTCGTACGCAAAAATGAGTCACACAGGGCTGAACCTTCAATACCATTTTCTTTGGTTAATTTAGGGCTACACCTCCTGACTTCCGGATAATATCAAATAACATCTAAATTCCTAAGGAAAAAGAATATAACACATATGCTTTTTTATGAAGAAATTGGCTGAAACTTCTCTAAATTATCTAGGGTTTTTGCCCTTTTTGGTATGATGCATATCACTACTGTATATACAACAGCAACTACCAATAATTCAAGGGATCTTTTGATATAGGTGCCTCAATTTTGAATTTTCTAGATCAAACATCCATGCCTTTTAGTGATTTGATTAAACTTTTTTTTGTTTGTCATAGTTTTGGTGCTATATGTACATTATACTGTAACAAATTACCTATAATCTAACCTTTTGATTACACTCTCCTCCATTAGAGATAATTGTAATAAAAAAATTTTAAAAATAAATAAATAAAAAAGTTGGTTAGATTCAAAATTATTTTCACTATAATGTTACAATTTAGCAATAATTATCTACAATTTAAGATATTTTCTTTCCAAAATATTTTTAAATCCCCCAAAATCAAACTTACTGAAATAAAATTTTCTTTTAGTACATTAAAAGAAAATAGGATTGAGAATAATATAAATTTACCAATACAAAATGTGTACAAAATAAAACGTATCAAAATAAAAAAGGGATAACTTGATATAGATCCAATTTTGTGAGCCATTAGTATAATTAGTCCACTTCATTGAAATAGGTCCAATAATTGAGATTCCATGTATGTTTATTTGTGGTTTGTACCATATTTGCCCTTTAGGCTTACGAATTGTAATAAATACACAAAATTTCTTAATTATAAGATAATTTGTGGTTTAACTAATCCCTTAATTGTAGGATTAGTTATAGCCATATAATCACCTCAACCCCCAGTCCGTTTCATCCCTCCTTTTTTCCTTCTTCCAAACAATTCCCTTTATCAATCCTCCTCTTTTTTGTCTTTTCTTTTCATGGGTGATATTTTTGTGTTATTCCCTCCAAATTCGTTACTTTAATAGAGGTATATTATATCATATTTATATTTTTATGTACCGCCATGTAGGTTCCCAGCATTTTTCTTCCAATACAATAGGTAGTTTATTTTTGTTTTGCAGGTAGATTATATCTGCTTTGTAGGTATAAAGCATTTTCTTCCTATACAATAGGTAGGTAGTTACTAGATTATATCGGTTTTGTTTTCTTCATAAATAGTAGGTAGTTACTAGATAATATTTTAGTTTGAGTATTTAAATATTCAAAATTTAAAAACTGAATAAATGATAAAAAATTAAAGAATTTAAATATTTTTATCTAAAGGGGCAAAATTGATATCAAAATATGTAATTGGATAACTGGACTTGGTCCCAAAAACTACCTAAGTTTTTGGACCTAGATCCAAAAGCCCCAATAAAAAATAATGTACCAATATAACAATATGTATTAAATCAAACATACCAAAATTGCAAATAAACATACTAATTAATGATTTTTGTAAATTCAAATGTACCTGCAGATAATATATATATATATACACACACACACACACACACATATATATATATATATATATATATATATCATGTATTGCACCTAATAATAATTCATCAACAACTATACTTTAAAAAATAGCAAAAAAAAAAATATAATTTCACAAAAAAATTGAAAAAATTACACGGAGCTTTTATGTTGATCACCAACTATTTGAAAATGAAAAAACCATTTGGAAAAAAGAAATAATATTAAATGTTTGCAAAAAAAAAAAAAAAAAAAAAAAAAAACTGTGATCGAAAAAACATATTTGGAAGAAGAGAAAATATAGTTTAATTAGTAATATCTCCACTAAATAAGAAAAAGTGCATCATGCAGATGAAAGGATAAATTCAAAAATTATTTTAATTTAAAAAAATAGAGGTGATTATTGGTCAAAGTACTTTTAATCAAATTTTAAAAAGGCACAAATGTTTAATCTAAATGATATAAAAAAAATTGTAGGGGATTCTAATTTTCCCATAATTTTATTCAAACCAAAGACCTGGCAAGTAAAGATAGAAATTAATGACGGTTCGTAAGGATGGAGGCAGTTTAGGCCCACTGAGGGTAGCTACTCCACTGAAATTTTGTGTAGAGCAAAAAAATCAAGATGCTTACATAACTTCAATTTATCATATTTAAGTACTTTAACTGATTAGTTGAAAATTTTAAATAATATGTATAATAAGCTACCATTATGAAAAATTGTCTACAAGTTGGGTTAAGAAAATTTGAGAAGAAAAGAAAAACAATAAAAATATAGAAGAAATTCTACTATCATGAATTTTTTTTTCTTCTCAAGTTTGGAGGTTAAGGCCTCTCCGGCTAAAAAAAAGTTTTTATCTCCGTTCCTGACTGATTAGGAAGAACAGTTATATACAACTCATGTATTAGCCGGTTGTAACATTGTCCAGATAGTTCTAGAGATTTGCTAATGCTACTTCGTGGCATATTATATTTGGAATTTTGTTGAATTCTTCGCAAAATATATTAAAATCCAGATCTAGCAACTAAAATCTCGAAGTACTTCGGATTATTATAAACGTTCCGACAGTTTCAACCTTATAAATTGTATATATAGAAAATGAAACGGATTATTGATGATTGATGAATGACAAAATGTATAGCTCCTCTTTAGTCCACTAGCTAGTCTATTGCAAGAAAAAAGTTCGGTGTCTCAGAAATACAGTCAAACAATTGGTTGAATTTTTTTTTAATATTTAATTACGTCTATTATAACAGTTAATGTATCGAATCGTGTTTTCAGCACACTGAAAAATCTCTCATAATGCAGTGCCATGCATGGTCGAAAAAAAGAGAGAGAGAATGGGAAGTAATGGATGCTAGACGTCGGTAGCTAAGCATGACTTATTTGGTTGACTGTTAGAAATTTCAGCAGAAGATAATATTATCAACTTGAGCTCATAACAAAAGATTTCAGATCTGTATCTCTATCTATCTATACATAAGATGTCGTTGTGCATTGAAAAATGGTAAACCTCCTCCAAAGTCATTTGTTCGTATTGTATCAATCGACCCCACATAATTTGGACCATTCTCATAAATGGACACGATGTTGCCATGCATTGCTTCTATTTAATTTGTGCATGCTAGCGTGATACCGACAATATTAGTCAAGTGCATGACTTTCTTTGTGGGCAATATTCAAGAACGTATGATAAATATCTAAATTTGTGGTCCGAGTGATTAAAATTTATCGATCATTGGATTTGTTATTACTATAAACTAGGGTGGACGGTCCATTTAGTTTTTGAATTAGGCCTATAAATCATTTTTTCAGAAAAATCAGTCTTTACATTAAAAATCAGTCAATTACATCTCTTATATTAGATTCGAATCTACTATATTCAATTTTCCGTTAATTTAAGTCACGTTGCTTACATGTGATATACATTGGAGGGTTGATTGGTAATTTTCCATAAAAAAATAGTAAATGGAGTTAAATTTGGAGGGTAAATTAGAGGTTGGATTCGCAACCTATATGAAATGTTAAGCATTTATAGGCGAGAAAATGACACTATTACATTCTAAAATGTGTCAAGTAACTTTAATTGACGAAAAATTAGATAAAATATCTTTAAATATAATAGTAGGGATGAAGTTAGCACTTTTTAATGAATTTAGAGACTTATTTTACCTAAAAAAATAATTCAGGTACCTAATTTTCACTGAAATAATAGATCAAAGACTAAATTGCCACTTCACCCTATAATCAAAATTTCAAGAACGAAGGGTATCCCGCTGATTCAAAGGTAAAACAATCTTTGACACTTAGTGAGCGTGTCGTAAAAATTCCGTTAGTTGATATTCAAGATTGGAATTCCATGCTTTGCCTTGATTTTTTTTTTTTTTTTTTTTTCTCTAGACCTTACAATTTTCATATTAAACGACGCATCATGTGAAGCAACATAAACAAAAATTACTATGAAACGTCGTTTACCAAATTCAGACCCACATGAACAAATAATTCAATTCTTGTTTTTGTACGTTGGCTATAGTAGACGAGGTCTAATGATCTCTGAATACATAAGTACATATATATACATATATATATATACATATACATATACATATACATATACATATACATATATATACATATGTGTGTGTGGCAGAGTGGTCCTGCTCCCACTTGGCAGCCCTCCCTCAATTATTATTAAAATGAGTTTTGATATAGATGTCTCAATTTTTATTGAAAGTAAAACTACCAAACTGGGGATGGCCAATCAAAAAACGACAGATATACTCACATTGCTATCACAGTTAAATTTCTAGGGATAGGATCCTCTCCAGACCTCGGGATCCTTCTTCTTCTTCTTTCATCTCTTCAGTTTTGCTTCTGCTTCCTCTTGTTCTTCAATCTTCTTCTTCAGTTCTTCTACTTCTTCTTCAATCCTGCTTCTTCTTCTTCACTTTTTCTGCTTGTTTCTGGGGAACTTCTACGCATCCTATTTTTCAGAACGACGAGCGGAGTTCATCGTTCCAGACGACTGTGACATTGCCGGTTACCAGCGCCGGGGAAGCCACCACGCCGACTCCGGGGAAGCCACCACGCCAACTCCGGGGATGCTAGGATGCCGACTCGGACTGTAAAGAAGAAGGATCCGGATGGGTATGTGCTCGGGAGATGATCCTATCCCCAATTTTCTATGGCCTTAAGATAAGCCATGTCCAATTGTTCACGCCTCCATCTAAACTGCCTGCCCGCCGTTTGTCTCGTTCAATAATTGACAAAAAGTGATTTCGCATACTCTAGTTCACTTTTCGATTGATTAAAACAAAAGAGAACTAAATAATAGGAATTAAGCGAATGTGAGAAAGAAGAAAGACGATGTGCGGAAATCATTTTTAATAAGGATTAATTAGATAAAAGCGCTTTAATTATACATCTTATTAATTAAAAATTTATGGGTTTTCAACTTTTTATTAAGACGTTTTGTATTTTGATTAAGGTGCTTTCGTCTTTATCCATGTCATTTTTTTTAATGTCCAACTCATCATTTTAAGTAAACTTTAAAGAAAACAAAAAAAAAATGAAAATAAGAGCTATTTATATTGAAACTGATCATATCTAAAATCCCTAAATTCGTGGAAAGAAAATAAGTTTGAAAATTTTGATTGAGTCATTATCCCAATAATTAATTGTTAAGAATTTGATATAATTAATTTTCAACACAAAGTTTTAATATGAAAAATTCTCTCTTTTTTTAAGGATCATACGTACTATGTACATACCAAAGTTAGGTTAACACATTGTACCAATATCATGGTACATACTAAAACAAGAATCACATAACATACCAAAATTAGTAATTTGTAATGTACCAAAATATTAATACGTACCAAAACTAAGATTATATAATGTACCAATTATGTACCAAGTTATTGGTACGTTATGTTTAATACATATGTGCATTCATATATTGTAAGATCCCACATCGCCCAGAGGTGTGAATCCTGTAAGCCTTATATGTATATTCCCATCTCTACCTAGCACGAGGCCTTTTGGGAGCTCATTGGCTTCGGGTTCCATAAGAACTTCGAAGTTAAGCAAGTTCACGAAAGCAATCCCAGGATGGGTAACCCACTGGGAAGTTCTCATGTGAGTTTTCAGAAACAAAACCGTGATGTGATGGGGCCCGAGCCAGGATGTGACATATATCATGTCCATAATTGGTACGTTATTTTTAATAGGATGTTAGTTGTATTTTTAGAATTTTCATGATATTTTTTATTTGAGTAATGAAAAGTGTCGTTGGAAATGAATTATGGGATAATATATCTCCTAGATTTTAGGATTTAGGTGATATTAATTTGTCATTTGATTGGTAGACCAAATATATATATATAATTTTTGTTATTAAAAATTAGATTAGAATGTTTGATCAAAAGTCTAAAATCTACCCAGCCCTTCCGGGAGCTGGGAAGACTCAGATGGGCATTTCATTGTATAACTATCATTTAGGAGTAGCTTCCATCTTTCGTATATGAAAATTAGCTCTATGCCGACAATTTGAATGACCTATTAAGTTTTTAGTTATTTTGTTAAGGGAAGGATAATAATGAATTAGATGATCAAGCTACACATAAGACTTGGCCATTGGTTTACCAAGGTAGCTTTACTCTCCAAACCCGCACACAATGGTAAAAAAAGAACCAAGACCTCAGGAATTAGCTATCAACTACAAAACTTGGCTACTACCTTTCCGCTCAAAGTGATTAGAAAGGGTTAACTCCCCTATAGAAAAACTCATACGTCCACTTTTTTGAAATTTTATTAAATAAAAAAAAGAGCTAAAAATAAATAAATACAAGCAAGGGGAAGAAACCAAAACCCGCGAAGAAAAGAACAATACATCATCGAAAAAAGGAAAACCGGATGAAGAAAGAAAGAATTCCTCAAACTACAATCCCAATCCGAGCCAAGGGAAACTGTTGATAAATCACTGGATGATCAACTCCATAAGGGTTATTATACAAAATGGTCCCTGAGATTTGCATGATCAATAGAAATGGTCCCTGAGATTGTCCACCATCCAAGATTTTGGTCATTCCGTTAAAAACTCTTTGGGCAATTTTCAAAGCTTCGTAACTCAATCGATTCTTAACCAAATTCGACTCATAATATGTCAAAATAAAGAGAAGAAAGTATAGAACAACATTATACTATTTGGAAGTCCAATGATTGCCAGAGATGGCCGGAAAATAGCCTGAAAGGTGACTGGTCCGCAAGAAAACTGGAAAATTCGCCATAAGCTGGGTAAATTTTAAACATTCATAAATTCTTCAATACTCAAAGAAATCGAGTGATTCAAAAACAAAAATCATACTTCTCGACGAGAAAAAGAGAATGGTATATTTCTTTACTGCTAACTCACCATGTTTTGGCTGAAAAACTGCTCGAAAGTGGCTAACTCAAAAATGGTTAGCCACTTTCGAGCCGTTGTCTGACCAAACCACGGCGAGTTAGCCTTCACAAAAGGAACCATTCTCTTCGTCTTGTCAAGAAGTATTATTTTAGTTTGTGAATTACTTGATTTGGTTGAGTATTAAAGAAGTTATGAACATTTAAAATTTACTCAGTTTCAGTTGAGTTTTCCAGTTTTCGCTCGGACCAGTCACCTTTCAGGCTATTTTTCGGCCATCTTCAGCAACCATTGGGCTTCCAAATAGGTATAATCTTATTCTAAACTTTTCTATCTTCATTTTGATATATTATGGGTCGAATTTGGTTAAGAAACGATTGAGTTACAAAGTTTTGAAGATTCCCCAAAATCGTTTTTAACGGACAGACCAAAATCATGAATGGTGGATAATCTCAAGGACGATTTCTATTGATTTTCAATCTCAGAAACCATTTTTATTGATCATGCAAATCTCAGGGACCATTTTGTATAATAACCCACTCCATAATTAGCTAAGCAATTTGTCACCTGAAGTTGTGTTAATTTGAAAAGCGAAAGCCAAGCCAGCTAACAAAGTCTGAAAACAAAGCAACATGAATTACCAACTTAGGAGAATCATGCCAAACTAAATTAGGAAAAGACAGGCCTATGTTAGCAAAGTTATCTGCAACAACATTTCCCTCTTGAAAGATGTGTGAACAACAAAAATTCATCTCAAGAATGCGGACCAAAAAAGTAAACGCATGCGAAGAAGTCAAGGAGGATCAAATCATCTAAACCTATAATATAAGTAACACTAGAAGAGTCACTTTCCAACCAAAGACACGCCAACAACTTTGATAAGAAAATTTTACACTAATAATAATTGTATAAAGTGCAGCAAAAGAAAGAATTGGGATGACCAATACCATGACAAAAAAACACCAAGAAACTGACCACGACAATCCCTAAAACGCCCCACAAGCAGCAGGATCAGGATTTTCTTTTGATAAACCATCTGTATTAAGTTTAATCCAAGGATACCAAGGAGGAAACCATAACATAGGGAAAATAGTAGGGGCCTTGGAAGAAATATGTTGAATCCCTAAGAAGAAATGATATAAGTATCTAAACCTTGAGAGTATCTTGTAATAAACCTCTAGTTGTCGACAAGGTCAGAAATAATGGACATGCAAAGACGATGGAAGTAGATTGAATGAACCTAAAATTAAACTTATTCCAAGCTTTCTAAATAGCCGAAATAGTAAAAAAAACTCGCAAAGACTCCAAGATTATGCAACTGAAGGAAAAAACAGTTACGCACACACAAAAACATCCCAAAAAAATAGCCAAAGAATTTGAAACAGGCAAAGATGTACCAAATTAATACGCTAACCACTTGCAAAGTTGCTTAGAAAACTGGTAGTTGGAAAAAAAGATGAGCAGTACATTCCTCATAAACATGACAAAGACAACAAATGTCATGCCCCGATCCCGACATACGTCCAGGATCAACACGTGACATCACCAAATACCCGTCTCTAACGTACCCCACCTCCGGAAAAAGGCAAAACATAACTTAAGATCCAACTGCACAATAATTCTTCGTAGACTTTATGGCTGCATCTAACATCCTCGTTAGACTGCCTACGTACCCTAAATAGGGATCAAGCCATCCATAGTTCATTACTTCACTACACTCGAACATTCATCACATAAGTCGTTATCTCCCAACAAAATACCACAATGCATATCATGCAATATTTCAAAGACAAACGACAAAGCACAATCATATTCTCTCGCCATATTTATCAACAAGTCTAATCATAACAATAACAATGATATCCAACATAATAATCCCACATGATGAATAACATTTCCGCTTCATCCATCACATAAATCATCACGTTTCCCACATAAAATCACAATGCATAGCGTGTAACATATTAAAGAATTAACAATGCACAATATTATTCTCTAGAAACATTAATAAACTAAAATAATCATAATAACAACACTCATATCCAACGTCATTTCACAATCCCGTCAATTAATCAATTTGTGAATCAAAGATACACAATCCTAGCATTTGATTACGTTAATCAAACAATGCGATAACAAAACATTTCACGAATTTAACCAAGGAACTCTATATAATTCCCCACTTGGATTATGAGTAATAACATGGTAATTCTAATTTATATTCACAATATCTATTGTGGGTAATTCCCATCCACGCGAATTTAGGATTCTAAGATAACCTTACGGAAATGAACAAGAGCAAGGATTCCGGACCACTCAACGGAATCCAACAACATCAGGTTCTAGACCACTCAACGGAACCAAAATATCAAGCGGTTTCTCGTAATCTACCCAGACCTGCCACATGTAAAATCAATGCCTACATTATAGGAATGGTACACTGGCAAATCAGGCACTCATATAAGCTGCGAGGCTCAGGTGAGTGACAATAATACAAGTATGGGATATTCAATAAAAATAAACCAACGATCACAATCTATAAATATCAAGTATAGAATTATACTTTATGGAATCATAATCAAGTCGCTGAAAACTCCATAGAAGACACTCAAACATCCAACAGTTTTTCCAATTCAAACCACAAGATTCCCAAAAACCATCTTTCATATATACATTAAAAACTAGGCTAGAGGAACGCAGTTCGACCGAAGACTACATCTCTGGAAAAGGGGAGTATGAGTAATAAACATGGTAATTGTAATTTATATTCACAATATCTATTGTGGGTAATTCTCATCCACGTGAATTTAGGATTCTAAGATAACCTTACGGAAATGAACAAGAGCAAGGATTCCGGACCACTCAACGGAATCCAACAACATCGGGTTCCAAACCACTCAACGGAACCAAAATATCAAGCAGTTTCTCATAATCTACCTAGACCTGTCACATGTAAAATGAATGCCTACATTATAGGAATGGTACACTGGCAAATCAAGCACTCATATAAGCTGCGAGGCTCAGGTGAGTGACAATAATACAAGTATGAGATATTCAATAAAAACAAACCAACGATCACAATCTATAAATATCAAGTATAGAATTATACTTTATGGAATCATAATCAAGTCGCTGAAAACTCCATAGAAGTCACTTAGACATCCAACAGTTTTTCCAATTCTAACCACAAGATTCCCAAAAACCATCGTTCATATATGCATTAAAAACTAGGCTAGAGGAACGCAGTTCGGCCGAAGACTACATCTCTAGAAAAAGGGGATTATGAGTAATAAACATGGTAATTCTAATTTATATTCACAATATCTATTGTGGGTAATTCTCATCCACGCGAATTTAGGATTCTAAGATAACCTTACGGAAATGAACAAGAGCAAGGATTTTGGACCACTCAACGGAATATAACAACATCAGGTTCTAGACCACTCAACGGAACCAAAATATCAAGCCATTTCTCGTAATCTACCTAGACCTGTCACATGTAAAATCAATGCCTACATTATAGGAATGGTACACTGGCAAATCAGGCACTCATATAAGCTATGAGGCTCAGGTGAGTGACAATAATACAAGTATGGGATATTCGATAAAACAAACCAAGGATCACAATCTATAAATATCAAGTATAGAATTATACTTTATGGAATCATAATCAAGTCGCTGAAAACTCCGTAGAAGTCACTCCAACATCCAACGGTTTTTCCAATTCAAACCACAAGATTCCCAAAAACCATCGTTCATATATACATTAAAAACTAGGCTAGAGGAACGCAGTTCGGCCGAAGATTACATCTCTGGAAAAAGGGGATTTCGGACCACCTAATGAAACCAAGACACCAAAGGGGATTCCGAACCATCACTCAACGAAATCCAAACCAGGATACAATTCTGGACCATCACTCAACGGAATTGCGGAGTAGAAGGGATTCTGGACCATCACTCAACGAAATCCAAACCAGGATACGATTCCGAACCATCACTCAACGGAATCACGGAGTGGAGTAGGAAGGATTCTGAATCATCACTTAACGGAATCCGAACCAGGACAAGATTCCAGAGCATCATTCAACAGAATCATGGAGCACAATGCATAACATCCAATCAACGAAACAACACATGAATCAAGTTACTCAAGTTATAAAGGCTCAACGAAACAAGAAATGAAATAATGAAACGAGGGGTGAAACACATTTCGAAGCAACAAACCCCATGACAATGGTTTAAAGGTCCACCACTAGCCCTCACCTTTCATCAAATCAAGCCAATCATACAAAACAAACCATATTTCCAATATGCGCGTCAAATCACATATCATGATCATCATCAATACGCAAGCCCAATCATGTTTAATAAACATAGGTCTATGGCTAAATTTATATATATATATATATATAATCACATTTCAATAGAAATCACATTATAAAACCAAGTCATATTCACAAATGATACCAATATAAGAATTCAAGGTAATAACCATATCACATATGTTAAAGTCACTCACCGAGATAAGCCGTAAAGCCTCATAGGGCTTCCATTAATACTAATCTTAACTAAAAATAATGTTCTATAATGCATTGAGGTTTGGTGACGATCCAACGGTCGGATTATTGTCAATCACCCAAACAAGTGGCGGTCCAATTTGATCACCACACCAAACAATGGAATTTTGGGAAACCGAGCTAGACATAGGTTCACAAGGTCACTAGAAGGTATTTCGTACCTAGACAACACTCGTGGACGGTCCCACGCACCGCCACACGTGGTGGTAGTTAAGGTGGAGTGTTTAGAAACCCTGAATTTTTAACATTAACTAAATGAGCTCAAATTTACGTGGTAGCTAGGGCTCAACAAAGGAAGCACTTTTCAAAACTAGGCCGATGAGAAATTCTAATTGGAAACCATCCAAATTCACCGAAGAAAGCCTGATTTCTAGGGTTCTAAACACCCCACTCTAAAATGAATACGAAAGCACAAACTAAGCATACCAACTTGAAGATTATGAAGAGTAGATGAAGTTTCATACCTCACTCGAAGGAAATGGTTGCCAGAATCACCGGAAAAATGATAAAACCTCCGGAAAAAGTCGTGGGCTTTATGGCTTCAAACTGCAAAGATGGAAAAGAAAATGGGAAATCTAACACTACAGAGATGTAGGCTCATCAAGAGCTTTCGATGAACAACAAGATCACCCAAAACGGAGCTCGAATGAAGGAGATACAAGCGGTTCAAGTTTGCGGGTTAACGGGTCCAATTCACCCCCAAAAAGGGGTTAGTAGCAGCCCCTTTTCCTTCCCTTTTTTTTTTTTTTTCAGAAGCCTTCCGCGCCCGCCATCCCTCTCCCCCCGTTTTTATTTGATTGGTCCTTTTATTTTTGCTTAAATCTGATAAGGCTTCTTCCTTATGGAAGTTTAATCGATTTTAAATCTGTAGTTTAGTAAGATAACTTCAAATGTCCGTAACTATACCGTTATAATTCGGACTCGCAAACGGCTTTCGCCTATACGTTCATGGTTTCAAGATCTATTCAAAAATATAAATGGTGATCTCCAAAGGTCTACGGATTTTAAACAATTAATTTTCAAACTTCAAACTTTGTAACTAGTTAGTTAAAATCTAAATTCAAACAAATTAAAAAATTATCGAGAAATAATATAAAATCTCAATAATACAAATACGTAGATTATAACAATGAAATTCAGGAACGGGATTTCACAACAAATGGATGCCGAATATGTATCACGTGGTTGCATTGTAACCTCACTAGGAAGTTTATCGTGAAAAAAATGCCGAGTCAAAATAGATAGTCGAGACAGAATGAAATACTGCTAAATAACTTTTGCCCAAGCACAATCACTATGTCTCATTCGAATTAGATCATAATTAAAAGATAAAGAAAAACTCCCATAAAGATATGGCTTCCCAAATCAATTTGTCATCAATCATTGTCAAGGGTACAAGATGATGAAAAATTTCATGAGCTTGAAAAATCTATAATGACCAACTTTGAGTTTTTATTACCTTTGAAACCCGAGGAAGAATTGTAAAAGAAATGACCAGCGATAATGAAGGGCTAATAATCAGCTTGTTCACCCATTTATCAAACTAAAAACAAACTAGCCTTCCATCTCCAATAATCCAACGACCATTGATATTCAGAACAAGTAAAGCACCTTCAAACCACGCTACATAGATGATTGCAAATAGACATCTTGTTTTGCAAGGCGTGAGAGGAAAATTTTGGTGGGCAAAAGAACCTCACGGAGAAGAAGATTGTAAAGTAACCCCAGCCAAAATTAAGCAAGGCTGTCAAGTTCAAAGTAGTTAAATCACGAGACCACCTTTAATTTTAGGCCCACACACCATATTCCATTTAATAATTACCAATTTACGAGAAGCCAAATCTCTAGACCAAATAAAGTTTCGGAAAGCAAAGAGATGCTTCAAAAGGCCAGTCGACCACTAATATACTGAGAAACTATGCAAAACTAAACTTTAATAAACTGACTACACTAATTGAACTCATCCAGCCATAGAAAGAAGTTTTCCTTTCCAATCCGAGAGACGGGCTTTAGCCTTATCAACCAAAGATTAAAAGTAAATTCTCCTTGGCTTACCACGAAAAATTAGGACACCAAGATATGTGAAGGGAGCAACACCCAAACGAAGCCCAAATGTCTCGAGTCAAAAGTCATATGATGAGAAGAGATGAACCCAAGATAAAAAGTGCTCTTATGTGCATTAATAAATTGTCCAGAAGCACGACCATACTTGTTAAAGAAATCCTACAAAGACCGAAAAGATCGAACATTCCCACAAGAGAAAATAAATAGGTCATCAGCGCATAACACATGAGTGGGAGGACAACAACCTTGCGGAGTTAAGATAGAAGTAATCCACCTAGTAGAGTAAAGCAAATTTAAACCTCGGCTAAGAGCTTGTCTTGAACAGAAAGTTTGCAACTGTAAGTGATCGTACTAAGTGATAGTGGCAGGCACCTCGAATTTAGGGATAAGCCCCACAAAGTTACAATTAGCATTTGGATATAACCATCCGCTTAAAGAAATCTTGTACAAAAACAATACTAGCCAATTCAACGATATCCCAACATAATTGATAGAAAGAACCAGAAAAACCATTAGGTTTGGGAGCACTCGAATGATCCATTAAAAAAAGAGCATTTCTAATTTCATCAATTGAAGTCAAACAAGAAATAGTAGAGTTTTCATTTTCACTAACCATAGTAACACCACAAACATCCTCAATTCTACTCGGAGTGAAGGGAGAATTATATAAGGAACAATAAAAGTTTACCACATGATCAGCAATCTCTACAAGATAAGAGAACACACTATCACCATCTAAAAGAGTAGTATTCTAGAAGAAGAATGCCTACCTCGGGCATAAGCATGGGAAAAAAAGTATGTTACGATCACCCTCAGTAAGCCATAACTCGAGCATCAAGGACAACCATCTTGGCTACAACTTCCTCATTAAATCTCTTTTGAGAGTTCCATTAGAAGAAACAATATTTAAGTTTTTCCATAGCAATAGTGCCATTTCTAGGAATATCACAAAATACATTAGGATTCCAATATTGAAGACAACGCTTAAGAATTTTAAGCTTGTTCGACATAATAAACATAGGACACCCGTGAGCAATACTTGACTGCCAGCCCTTAGTCCTCACATCAGTGAAACCAGAATGTAAAGTTCACATGGACTGAAATAAAAAAGGTCGAGGTCCCCTAGGTAAAGCATCAAAGGCCAAAAAAATAAGACAATTGTGATCTAAGACAACTCTTAGCAAAGCAGCACAACTAGCAAGGTTCTAAAAGATGCTAGGCGGGCTAGTCGGATGGTGGGTTAAGGCCTAGCGCCTAGGCAGGACCTAGACGAACGCCTAGCTGGACTAGGCAAATTTGAGTAAATTAATTATATAGTATATAAATTAGTTAAATTTGAACATTAAATAATATGTTATTTAAAGAAAAAAAAAGTATATATACATATGCAATATGAGAGTTTTAGGTACATAAGAATATATTATGGATTTTATAGTATAGTCTTAAAATTAAAAAGAATAATAAAACATTACAAAAAATAATAATAAAGAAACACTGATGTCGCATTCAAAGAGGAAAGAAATAAAAGGATATAAATAAAAGTAGTAAAAATGAAAATGGTGGAGACCATGGCAAAAGAAAGCGTGCAACTATGAAACAGTGGAACAATTTTAAAAGAAACCGTGGGATTAAAAAGATGGTGGGGACTAGTTCAGGTCATCTTCTTTCTTGTGTAACCCGGACTCTACAACAAAAAATAAAAATTAGATTCCAACATCTTAACATTTGCCAACCTACCCCTGTCCAACCCCGCCCAAACCTGCATAACTCCATTTAGTCCCGCCTAAGCACCCGCCTAACATGCTTTCCGATTTTGTGGCCGCTTAAAAATTTCAAGACACATTTATATGTGACCACGAACATCCCAATTATTAGTGCAAGTATAGAAAGAACCAAGAGTGTCCATATGAGTAAAATCTCATAGCTCAGTAGTATTATGAAAATCTTCACATGTGAGCTCAAAGGATAACATTAAAATCACCAATTGTCATCTAGGGTATAGTAGTATGAGAGCGAACTTTTCCAAAAGATCACACCACAAGTCGTGCTGACGACTAGAAGTAGTAACCGCATAAACAATAACAAAATGAGAAAGGACACCACAAAAAAAGCCTAAAAAGTAATTTGTTGGTCTGCAGAAGAAATCATAGAAGAAGCAATGATTCGTAGAATACAAAACCTAAGTATTAGTCAGCAAGTTACCTCTATTATTAACGGTAATTAAAAGAAGACCCAAAGAATCCCAATACGTAGGAGAAATAGAGTCAAAAGTAACCATAAGTTCAAAAATGCAAACCATATCTAAATGATGAGAATGGCAAACATTGGAAAGCTTCATACGTGTATCAAAATTACAAATACCATGAAAATTTCAGTAAAGTAGCTTCATTTTGAAGTAGAAATAACTTTGTCTTTCTGCTCTGGTGGTATAAGTTCCTCTGGCCTAGTAGCGTCAACTTTCTACTTCTTTTCAAGTTTCTTTTGTTGTGATTTACTAAGCACAGGAGTAAAAGCATCATCACTAGTATTAACTAGTAATAAGAGAGGATCCCTATGAAAAGTATTAACTAGGGGACATATGGTTTAGGACGATAAACTTGACAAGTTCTTGTGCGTTTGAGCGTCCTCGTTGATGAGCCTTGTCCCTCTTTTCTAGCACCTCATTATGATCTTTCAAGCTCTATATTTGTTCGTAGTATGACCTATAAGGCCGCTTTGACCGCAAGTCGGAGGTAGATTCTCATAAATAATGTCAACAGAAAAGTCATGTTTCCGTTCAACCATAATAAACGTAGGTACATCTGTGGAAAGATCCACATCCACTAGAATTCGAGGATGATATCCAAATAAGTTTTCCTTTTTAGCATGATTGAGTACCCATACCCCAAGCAATTTCCATACGAATAGGAGGGTGCCAATCTTCTTGGCTTAACCCATAAATTTGAATCGATACATGTGCACTGGGTTTGAAAAAGGATGTCACTAGGTTGAAATCCAGTTGCCATTAAGATAAACCTAAAAAGACCAAACTGAAGCGTACAAGTTCCACCACCCCCACACACTCCGCATGTCTTCTTCTTTGGAGAAATGAAGATCAAAATATCCCTTAGGACCCTCCCCAACGGAATCAATTGCCAAGAATTTGGAATCCTCCATAAAGACGCCAGATCATTCTTAATAGCATCGATTTCCATTGGTACCCTCCCTTCCTTTAATAAAAGCCTTCCAATGACATTGGTTCGACATGAACGGCTGCTCCCGAAAAAGATTCTCACTAATCTTGCCATAACTCACTTCACCACGAACAGCGGGCGCAGGAAGTTGTCTAAGATTAAGAACTGAGAAATCTCCATGGACATAAGGGGTTGTTTGCTGGGCTAGCAAGTAACATCTTGGACCATAAAACTTGATTGAATTGGCTCAGTTGGATTCGTCATTTGATCCAATCATATCGGGATTCGAAATTTAGTGATCCAATCAGCTACACGAAATTAACAACCGAGTAAAATTAGATTCGATTTATTGGTTTCTAACTCATTATTTACAAAATTCAATCGAATTTGATCGGTTTGTTTGGGCAGATTGGAATTAGTGATCCAATCCGCTTAACCTAACCCATGGAAATGGAACAAGAGAATAAGAATTCATTTGAAGAGTGCTTTTAAACAATTGAATTTTTTTTTTTTAAATATTTTTTTAAAACCAATCATTGGTAAAATACAAATCAATTTTGAAAAAAAAAAAAAAACACTTAAAGTGCTTCTTGTAAGCCGCACATAACTAGTGCTTCTTAAAGGAAGCACATAATGTTTTTGGTCTAAAATCATTCTCTCAAAAAACGCTTTCAATCATTTAAATACACTTTTCAAACGAGTTCTAAACCACCCACAGATTAGGCAAATGATCATTAAAAATCATTCAAAGCCTAATATTAATTAATTAACCACGAGCTAGTGGTACAGTGGTAAAGGACGGATTACAAAACTGGAGGTCACGAGTTCGAAACCCGCTACTGGTGTGAAAGTTAGACTTGTGACCAGGAAGAGACTGAAATGCTTCTGTGAGTCTTCCCAAGGAAGAGGTAGATAATCGTGACTTACTATTAGTTGTCCCCCTTTTTAATTAATTAATTAACTAACTAATACAACAGTGTGAAAGTTAAGACTTGTGACCAAGAAGAGACTGAAATGCTTCTGTGAGTCTTCCCAAAGAAGAAGTAGATAATCGTGACTTACTATTAGTTGTCTCCCTGCCCGGCAGGCCATCCGGTGGGCCGCCGACTACCACCTCAAAGTTACTGCGCAACCAGGCACCATTTATATTCAGGTAGTTTATTACCCACCCACAGCATTCTTCAAATTTCTCTGGTTTTCTTTTAAAAAATAAAATATTATGAGCTATTTTTGTGGTTCTTTTGGAAGATGCGGAGGCTATAAGCTCAGTGGCATTTGGAAGAAGGATTGGCGACTCTGGTTCCATTTGTTTGGATGTGAGTGGTCAGCGAGGGACTAGAGTCTTCAGAGGTATATGCTGGTTAAGAGGGACTGAGATACTCAGGGAGTCGTGGGAAGAGGACGAACTTGGCTTGCGGCTAACAAAATTGGATATTTTGGTCGTGGAATAGGATTTAAGGTTATATTAGTATTTTCACATCAATTTTTTATTATAATTATCATAAATTTAAAGGTGTGACTATAATTCTATATGAGATCCAAATTTTGATTACTTTTCCAAATTTTCCGACACTATCCACCCAAAACATTTCACTGCCAAAAGTACATATATTTACAACAGCATCATATGGAACAAGATACCCTAAAAACACCCAACTCCGACGACCCACCACAATGAATATTCACAGATTCCTAATCCTACCCACTACCAAACACAGGACAATGACATAATTGCCATTGCACCTTTTTTCAATTTCCAGTCAAATGTAGTCTAGCTAGCTCTAAAAAACGAGCTACCAATTAGCCGATGTCCTCTTCTCCTCCTGCTTCCAACTTCAATCTTCTCTTCCTCCTTTTTGCCCAAAAATCAAGTCTTCCCTCCCTCCCTCCCTCCACAAACAAACGACCAAAAGACCTGCCCCGAAAATCAACAAAACCAACGCGTATTTAAAAAATCAACAACCTGACCGATGTTAGTCCGAGCTGATGACCGTCCCCCCTTCGACTTCTAGTGACGACATTGGAAGTTCGCAGCCTGCGCTGATTTTCTTCACGTCTTGACTCGAACAAATAAAGATCCTTTTCACCATGTCACAGAACTCCCTGCAAAGATAACAACGCAAAGGTTTTAAACTAAACAAGGAAACATGTTAGGAAAATCCAAATACAAACTCCTTGATTTTTTTATTTTTTTATTTTTTTTTTTTTTTTTGTAATAAAGTATACTTACGACCACGGGTCATCGCCCATAAGCATCATATCTCCTTCATTATCAGTAAAGACAATTTGCCACATGTTGCCGGGGCGAATCTGTCCCTTAATGTCAAACATCTCCTCCAGTTCATCTATAAGCTGATCATATCCTTCCAACATCGTCAAGTCCACTGCTCGGCCAACAGCTATCCCCTGCATTTGAACCTTTTGGGATATACAAACGCCACAACTCAGCACTTGAGCTCAAGACTTCAAATCTATAACATGAATACTTGATATTTCAGAGTAAAAAACAAACAAAAATAATTCTACTGTGAGCACCTTGGTGCGACTTCTGGCAGAAGTAGAGCAACTCTGCTTGCTTTGTGTCTCCTTAGGTGACACTTGCAACTGTCCAGGTTTGCTTTCTTTAGAAACCTTTGAAAGGTCAGATTTCTGGTCTGACTCAGCAGCTAACATGTTACTAACACGTCCTTCAGTGGTTCCAGTAGATCCACTGATTGGTTGTGGAGGTGCCTTCTCCATGGCAGGGAAGCATGTCGAATGACTAGTAAAGTCTATACCAAAAATTCGGCAACTAGTACCCATCTCAGTTTTCTTCTCTTTTTCAACATGGTCAAACATTGAGTCATTTTTAGGCTTTGATGAGTTTGGAGTTGAATATCCAGAGAAAACAGGCCAAGCAGAAACACTTTTACTATCCTCCATTGTTTCCTGGAACTTGTGCGGAGAGCCACCTGCCTGAGAAGACAACCATCCCCCATCAGTCTGAGTCCTTGGAACATTGTTGTTATTGCTGATCACGTCAGCCTGTTGATGATGCCATACAACATGATTTTCACTTCTTTTGCCTTCAGCAGCGACACTCAGTGTTGACATGTCATGGGGCTGTGTCAGCCCAGAATTCCACATAGCTGACCCTGTTGAACTCATTGCATCTAATATCCATATAAGTTAGAATACTCTGGCCCAAAAAACCTAATCCAAAGCAAAGGATAAAAAGGGGGGAAATGTTGCTGTTTAGTTGGTTACTAGGAAACAGAAAGAAAAAGGTTCCTACCTAGAGCTGGGATTTCAGTGGGTGGTCGGGGCCTTTTGTTCTTCACCACAACAGATGGTTGAGGAAGGCTCGGAATTACAGACGCCACAAAAGGTTCAATCTCCCAAGGCGATACCCTATCAGGCCTTGGAATGGATGCAGACTCATCCCAGTGAACCTGGAAGATATTTCAGAAGAGCAAATTTATGTCAGAATTTTCATTTAACGTCCAGTACAAGGAGAAGGGGAAGAAAGGAGAAAGGAACAAGATAACAAGAAAAAGAAAAGGAAACCAGTACTAAGAGTTTACTTTAAGTGACCGCCATTTTGAATCTGCCCAGTGAGGAGATATATCTTCAAGACCAACTATTGTGCCTGAAAACCTGGAAAAATGAAAGAACATAGAACAAAATAAATTAGAAAGCCCATAAACAAATTAAACCGAGTAAACATGCTATAGCACTGCTGCGTTTGACTTCTACCTTCTCTCGGGAGCATCTTCCCCCTCAAACCTCATTTTGAACCTCATTCCGACTGAAAACTTATTGTTGACAGCCTCCAAATACTTGTTCAAACCGATAATGAACTGACTTGTCCTGGACATTTCAAAAGGAAATCAAGATATAGACCATGAGAAATCCTGTGTTAAATGATTCAGCGCAACAAACATTTTAAATTCTGCGGGTTAATATAATACGACATACCTTGGCTTATAGTACACGACAAAAAGAGTTTGGGTTGCAACTGCATGAGATGCAGTTGCAAGAACCCCTACATGCATGCTTTGACTCGAGATCACTGATGATGGCATGCTGCTTTGTTGACGAGCAAGACGTCTAACTCCAACACGTAACTCCCCGTTGCCCCCTCTAGGAAACCAATTTTCTACAGATTAGTGAATGTTTGACCGAAAAATATACATGCCTCACGTACGATATGCAAAATTCAATTTTCCAGGCTACACTGTTAAATTTAGTTGACAAAAACAGTAAGAGAGAAGGGACAAGAACAAATGGCAATGTTTACCTGAGAAATACAAAGGAATCCCCAGCACTTAATCTCTTGGAGGTGACAAAAGTACTCCATCCCGTTGTAAGCAAGTGCCTCCGTGGTTGACCTGTTCAGTTAATCACAGATAGATGAACCGTGAGCAACAATCGATAAAGTTAATTGATACATCATTCACCATATTTGAATTTTTTTTCATACAAGATGTCCAACTCATGATCTCCTAATAATTATGAAATCCCGCATTTGGGACAATTGCAAGAGTGCAGGGAAAATGAAGTACATCACCTCTGAAAATATGCTTAAATCGCCACTCGTAACCATGAAGATCCTTGGCAACCAATTCCTGAGTTGGGGTTGCCTGGGTCATGTCCTGAAAAAGAAATTGACCCATGGTGAAAAGGTACAGACATGAAATCAAATGAAAGAAATAATGAGACCAAGAAAGAACAGCCAAAACAAAAGCTAGAATAGAAAATACATATACCAGTGCAGGAAGGCATTCAGTGGCGTGTTTCCGGAGAACAGAAAACCCACCATGGGTGCTTGTATCAGAGGCAGTTAAGACCTTGCAGAATGAGTGAACTGCAGGTTTTTGAGGTTCTGGAAGGCATGGATCAGGACTAGTAGGCTCCGTTTGCTAAACATATAAACGTATTAATGTTAATAATGACAAAAAAATATTGCTCAGACAGCGAAAATCTAATCAGGAAGTTCATTTGGTTCTTACATTTGCATCCGGAATTAAAGTAATCTGTGCATAAACCTCATCTGTTTCCTGCTCAGCCTAAAATTGCAGACAACTAAAGGTAAGATACAGAACAATTTCACAAATTATTCCCAACATGTTTGGTTACTGAGAAAATCCAGGAAATTGAAGATAAAAATTCTAAAAATTTTAAAGTTGAAGACTTTCCAATCATTAGACCCCCTATCAGCTGGAGATGAAATCAGCTAACAAATCCAGCTGATCTGAGTTATCATTTTCCATGAATCAGAAACAAAAGTTTTCTACTTCCAATCTTCCATTTTCTCAGCAACCAAACACAAATTAAAGAAAACAAAGAGGAAATACCAATAGGGTCACGTTAACAACGCGGCAAATAATCTTCGGGGGAAGATTGAACTGCGGAATCCCTTGATTCAGTTCCTGATTTGTTGGTGTTGACGCCTCCAGCTAAAACATAATCCCCAAAAATAGCAAAAAAACCTTCAATTTCGACGAAAAGATTATAATCCCATAAGCAGAAACACAAAATTAAATAAAAATAAAAAAGGAAGATGGAAAACTCACTTGTTCCATGTGCCCCTGTGGAAAGTAGAAGACTGTCTCCTGGACGCGAGGCACATCGACTAGTGGGCCCGCGCAGGCCTTCCATAGCTCCGGATACAGATCGCCGCCTGCAAAACAAAACACCCAAACAAAAATGGGAAGGAAAAAAGGTTTAATTTTCCGGGAAAATCCGAGAAAGTGTGAGAAAACCAACAGCCATTTCACCTTCCCGATTCGCCATCGTTGAAGTCGTACCCTCCCGAGTCAACAAATTTCAAAATTCCCACAACAAAAGCTCAGATAATCTCTCGATTCTGATTCTCTCTCTCTGTCGCTGTCTCTGTCTGTGTCTCTCTCTCTCTCTTTCTCTCTCTCTCTCTCTTCGGTCTAAGCAGATAAAGCTGAGCTGAATGTATAGATATAATTAAGCACACTAATGACTCCTTAATAAGCCGTTAATACGATTTTAATCACACAAAGCTCCCACCACTTCCACTCTTTCTCGCTTCACACACTCTTCGTGTAACGATCGCTGATCGATAAGAACCGTTACGCCGAAACCACCAAACCGTTACAATACCGCTATCTCTGCTCGGAAAACCGCCTTTCTCCCTCCCTCTCTCTCAAAAAACTCTCACACCCCCCTCTCTCTCCAAAAACACTCTCACACCTCTCGACAGGAAATCCAGTAGAAGAAAACGCCGTTACAGAGGATCCCAAATCGCTTTGCGCGCGTCTTATTATACGCGACTTTGTGTTGGATTTAACACCTCCACTGTTCTCTCTCCTCCTTTCTGTAACTGAACTAACCGTAGTTAGAGGATTAAACGGAGGGGTGGGTTAACCGGACGGAAAGGTGGGGCTCTGCGGGGTGTAAAGGATCAGAAACACAACGGCGTTTCGAAACGGCCGGTTTTTTTTATAAAAAAAAGTTTTAATACATAATGTATTATATAGATAATGCTATAAAGACCAAATGATATAGTCGTGAATAATTGAATTACATTAAGTTTGGTTAACGTATTTATTTTCTATTGCCGACGTATCATTTGGTTTTTAAATTGGTTTACCACGCATTACCCTATTTATACTATGCAATGGAGGAATTGACAAGTCTGACAATATGGTAATCTTAATAATTTAGTTCAAATTCATCTTTAACAACAATCGACTTTAAAACATGTTACTTATAATATCGGTAAATTGTAATACTAAATAAAATAAGGATTAAGTACTATAAACCCATACCTTTGAGTGTTATTCTAAATTGGTCTCAACATTTTTAAACATTACAAACAAGTACACAACCTATTGAAAATTTCACATTCGTTAAGCCCCAATTAAATTTCTGTTAAATTAAGTAGGGCTTACATTGTCTCCTACATAAATACAAGGTCAAGGAGAATGACTTCTACTAAATAACGGTCACCATCACTTCCTTCAGACCATCACCCCCTTCTTGATCTTCATTTTTATTTTCCATTTTATTGTAAAATTTGTTTATTTTATTTTTTAACTTTTCATCTTCATATTTTTTTTAAGTTATTATTATTATTTTAGTGTTCAAGTAAGCAAATAAGTGTGACCTATTCTTGCCACATGTACATTTAATGAAAAAATTAATTGGATGTTTGAAATGTTTAAAAATGTTGAGACAAAATTGAAATGACACTAATAAGTTTGGGGATTTTTTTAAACAATGATATTATCTACACTATGGGAAAGGAGGTGGGCTTTGCCTCACAATGAGCTAACAATAATATGGTTCAAATTCGTCTTTGGCGAGAATCGAACCTAACCTCTCACTTACAAATGAAGAGGAATACCATTAGACCGTAGTACTAAGTAGCAAAAAAATTTGGGGATTTAGGTACTTAATAAATAGAGAATTTTCATAATCAATGATTCATGTGATGTGAAGGGCGCTTCGGGATGCGTGTGGTTTGGGATATTGGAGAGATGTTAAGTCGGGTGTGTCACTCCATTTGTCGTCGTCACCTTTGTTGTCTGCTCCGAAGCAAGCAACAGGGTTGGCTCGAGTTAACTCGTGGAGCTGAATTTTTATTTATTTAATTTATTTTTCGTTAATTTAATTTTTGGCTTGATAATTACATTACATGCCACTAGGTAATGAGGGTGGGACCCCCGAAACACGTGGTGACTGTTTGGGTCTTGATTGGGTTTTAATCATCTTTTCTTTTTCCCCAGACAATATGTGAGCGCTTTAGGGTTCCATGGTGACATGTAATTTACCCTTCTTATTTTAACTCCCACTTAATCTTTTTCCTGTCTGACTATGATGATGTGGCAACATTTTCGTTTAGGTCTAATTGGATTGTTAGTTCATGTGGTGATAAGATAGTTGCAAGATAGCTCATGTGGTTACAAAATTAGGATTTAAGCTTTTGTGGTGAAGTTTGTTAGGATTTAAGCCCAAAATTGAAAATTTCATCAACTCTCCATTAATTATTAGCACTTAAGGTTCACATGTGAGACTAAAAAGATAAAGTTAGTCTCACATGTAAGCCCCACGTGCTAACAATTAATGGAGAGTTTCGTTTTAGCTTAATATATATAGCTCACGTGCTAATAATTAACAGAGAGTTGACGGAATTTTTAATTTAGGAATAAATCCTAACAAACTTCACCATGGGGGCATAAATCCTATTTTTTTATCACATGGACTATCTTCCAACTACCCTATCACCACGGGACTATTAATCCAATTAAACCTTTCGTTTACAATTTTGAATGCAAAACTACATTTCAATTGATCAAATAAAAAAAACTACTACATTTTACCGTGAAGTTAAAATTGGAATATACAACAGGTTGCATTAGGATGACAATTCTACGAGTTAAACTTCATAACCGTGAATAGCCATTCGAATGGGGTGAATTTGGGATGAAATTCGACTATTTTTCGGACATGAGAAAAAAACTTGAATGTTATTTGATTAGGGTTTCATATATGGTTATAGAAGTCCCCCTATTCGTATCCGTCCCTAAATATGCCCCGGATATACAATATATTAAAATATAATATGTATTTGTATTCACAATTATTGAAATTATTTGATAATTTGTTTCATCTTTCTCCCATGGTGGCTGTTGTATTTGCTTTTGTCATCTCTTTTATTCTTTCATTGGACCAATTTGTTTTAATTTTCTATCATATTTGACTTATCATAAACACCTCCATAATGTATTGTTATGTTTTGATGATTTGGGTGTGGATATTAATGACGAAATTAGTATTTAATAAATTATAATGTATCAGTTGAACGAATAATTTTTTTGCATTGATGAAAATGGATATAACCGTTAACCAATGGAGAATCTGGTACTCAGTGGGTATGATTATAGATAATCTCCGATGGTTAATTTGCGGTTATGAATTGGTTAGTTTTCGTAGTTATTGGGATAGATATGACATTTCCGTCTCAAACCAAACCGTTATCATCCCTAGATTTCACATTTGAACTTGAGAAAATTTATGTGGAGGGATCAATGTGACGACCCATCCCTAAATTTCTAGGTAATTTCTCCCCGAGTGTATAAATTGACATTTCTGCCCTGGTTGGCAATGTGACGTGGATGTAGCATTCAGCGTTTATTTTATTTTCCTAGTAGCGTAATTAAATAGTGCCCATCGTATGAACGTGTGTGCGCGAGTTAGACCCAAATCGGAGTTATAGCGAAAAAGTTACGCTCAGTCAAAGTACATTAACAGCGGATAGAATTATACACACGTGCATGTTAATTTTTCAATGCTAGAAACATTGTTTTTGATAAGGGGATAGATTTCATAATCTGAAAGATGTACAAACCTTATCATTTTCTTCTTTTAAAAATTGTCCCGTGTGCCCTCAAATCCCTCACATTCACTCATTTTTCCCTAAAACCCTCACAACCAATCAGAAACCTCTCCTTACACCTTTCCCTCAATTAGAAACTACTCCATCACTCTCTCTTTTCTCCTTCTCTCTCTCTCCCACACCCGTGACTCTCTCCCTTCTGCAATACACACACATCATCATCAAAACTTACTGATCGAACTCAAAAACACCATTATTGTACTCATCTCAAACCCGCGAACCCAGCCGTACCAACCAATGGTGCAATGCTTAAGTCTCAGGCTGAGTTACAAGGTTTTAAGACATAAGGAAGCTTCTACATAACTCCCTAGGGTCCCTAGACTAGGTTTCGAGTCGAGTTGACATCGAAACAAGCAAGTTCAAGGAGTTGAGTTTTAGGCTGAGACTTTCAAGGCATTTTCAGGCCATTTCCTATCCATTTTTTGGACTTTTGAAAGGTACAATCTTGTTCTACTCTTCATAAGCTTCATTTCCTTATAAAGTACATCAAAAATGGTTCAGAAATGAAGAAGATATGAAGCTTTGAAAATTTTCCCAATTTCCAGCGAAAATTTCCAGTTTCCTCCGAAACCAGACGGCAATGGACGGTAGCGACCTGCGAAAGCTCACCGAAGAAGACGAAGAATTCTATCAAAGTTGACGGAATATTCTAACGGCGTTAAGTAACTCCGTTACTATTTAATCGAATATTCCGTCAATTTTGACAGAATATTTCTAACGTCCGTCAGTCTCTGTCAGGTGCGTGGCCTACGCGTGGGACTACGTGTAGCTTTGGGCTAGGAGGCACGTGAAGGCATGTCCGGCCTCTGGCCGATGAATGCTTGACATATACGGGTCTGTGATTTCCTGTAGATCATTTTCGATATTCAAACCTTCTGTTTGAGCAAAGTATGAAAGATTTACCTAGCCCTTTTGAATATGTCCTATTTACTTTATTAGTTTAGTTATTTCACATATAGGTGAAAATTATCCCAAAGACGTACGAGTCAAGCGAGGCTAGGTTACGATCCGACCACGTACCAGTGAGTGGGCATTTTCTTTTCATATATATATATATATATATATATATATAAACCTTATAGTTTCCACAAATGCTTTTGAATTGATTTATGCATATCATGCCATTATTGTTTTTGGATTGATATTACGCCTATTATGCCATCATTAAAGACGTTATAAGAAATGTTATAATCCTATGGAACGCTAAAACAATCCTACGGGATGCACAGGTAAGTTTGCATTGTTGACTAGAATTATTGAATAGGTATGGCATGTTTATATTTATGTAGTCTGCTCATCATTGCTGCACCTCGGTGTTAATGCTCACCCGGGGCCAGTGCTAGTCTTTCACATGTATGTTCACCTCTGCAAAACATGCTCGCCTTAGATCCAAGTAGGTGTCAGTCATGTCGTACAGGTTGCATTAGGCAACTCCGACTCGTAGGTGATCGCGATTATCGCTAGTCTTCACATGATTGTAGCACTAGAGCGTATTTATACATTACACCACATTCATGTTCATGTCAGAAACTATCTACATGAATTCATGTGCTAGCATAGATTGATGAGCAACCTGTTTTCATTATGCTATTGTTGAGATATTGTAGTTTGGCATATTTCTAGCATCATTGTTATTTACAGTTGTTTTCATACTTATACGCAGTATGATTTTCTGAAAACTATCATGATATACAGCGAGGGGTTAGTATGTTCAAAAAATAAATGTGTTTTATAAACCTTTGTTTTTCTGCCCACTTACCCTTCTGTTCTTCGCCCTCTGGGTCTTAGACAGCCAAATTCTCTATGGCATACAAGGAAACTCCGGCAGGTTCTGACATATCTAAATAAATGTAGGGAGCCTTTCTTGGTTGTGTATTAAGCACTACATTTAGTTCCGATTGCACTCTTTTGTTACCTGTGCTCTGAATATTTGTATTTTATGGGTTTTACCCACTATTGCGCACTCACTTTATTAGCTAAATAAGTTCCAGCTTTGGTTTTAAATTATTCACATTCTTTCATCACTTATAGTTTTGATTACGTCACCCTCGAGTGACGGCCAACATACCTCAACTTTGGTCAGGGTGTGTCAATCAATGTCAGGAGAAAAATACCAATAAAGCAGTATAAGCACGTGGTTAATTATCCCACTCTTGTAGGGATGGCAATTCAAACCATTAAACTCGATAACCACCCGAATGAAATGGATTTGGGGATGAAAATTCAGTTATATTTCGGATATGGTGAAAACCTGAAAATATCATTCGGTTATGGTTATAGGAGTCTCTGATTTGTATCCGTCCGCAAAACCGCTCCGAATAATACATATTATATATGTGTATATATACAATATTTTACATATAATAAATATAGTATTGTATAATACATATGTATATTCACCAAACCCATTACTTCGAGAATTACAAAAGTTGCATTTTGTGAGAAAGTTCAAAAGTTTTGAATCAAAACCAATAAGAATCCAATGATACTTATGGGAGAGATCAAACATAAGCCAACATCATCAATGTATCTATTATATTAAATGGACAAAATTAGTATCTATTATATTATAATACCTCAATTGAACTAATATATTTTTGGTATTGACGAAGATGAATATAACCGTTAACCGATGGTGAATTCATTACCCGGTGGGTATGGTTATGGATAATCTCTTATGGTTAATTTGTGGTTATGCATATAGTTAATTTTCGGGATTATGTGGGATGGATACAACATTTCCGTCCCCTAACCGAACCGTTGCCATCTCTACACTCTTCCAATAGATGAGCTATTTTGTTTGAAAACATTTAATTGGATTAACAAATTAATTGGATAATACTAGAGACACCAAATTTATGCATCAAATTGATACACTAAATAATATGGTACATTCCATACTTTACAACTTTTTAGTACAATTATTATCAACTTCCAATTTGAACTAAAGCATAAATTTAATTAGTATCACGTTAGTTGGTGTGCGTATGATTATTGATTTATCTTAATTATGACGAGACAACAATTTGGTTTTTAATTTTAAAAGGGGCTACATCTAAGTTAGTATCATTTCGCTCAAGAAAAGCTTGATGGTGTGCCCCATATAATGTTTAGTAAGTGTTGTTCAGTTAAAACATGTCAAGTTTAAAAAAAAAAAAAAATTATAAATAAAAATTTGTTATTACGTGTTATGTTTTAATAGGATAGTACATGTGACTCAATATTTCATATGTATATATATTATAGCGAACGTGCACTACATGTCACCCAATGTAACAAGAGCGATTCCCACCAAAAATAATTTTTCCTTTTTATTTTAATGATCTTATTAGGGAGAAGATAATAAGAATCAAAGTTTGACAATCAAATGACTTGTATCCTCCTTTGAGTCGGTGGAATGAAATCATGTTTTTAGAGAAACAAATTTTACAGCAAATGATATTTGCTTCTTTAAGGCATAATATTAGTAGCATGTGTGTTTGGGATGGCTTATTCCCTCCAAGCCAAAAACACTCTTCAGTTTGATTCCAGAGATCTTGGATATTTCCGAGGCTTATTTTTAATTTAATTCCTTTTCTTGCTTCAAAAAAGATTAATAATCATAGTAAACTGTAAAAAGGATGATGAGAAAGCATGCATGTTACGTCAGATTAGGGTTTGCTTTTCCTCTCCCCTCTCTATGAAGAACAACGAAATGGAAGAAAAAATGCCCACCTTTGACTTATTTAAACAAGTTAATTACTAGTCTTAAGTAGTCTTCCTCTCCCTACTTTGCATCTTTTAACAACTTAAGCAACTCTCCGTCCCCCTTACCAGAATATATCTTATCATATATGAATATTTTGAATTATGATTTTAATCAAATTAATATCCAAGATGCCTTTTACACACACTTTATATGCTCTCTCTTAATCATCAATTAGTTTATTAATCCAATTTTTTGAACGTCATACATAATCTTCTTTCTTCTTTGTGGGTAAGATTTGTTATTGATCATACCATATATAAGTATTACGTGCATTTTGTCAAATAAAAAAGAAAAAAGTATTATGTACATGGGCACAAACTTATTGTATGACATGTCATCATTTTATGGTCAAATATGCTCCTGGGATGTCATTACAACATATATGACCATCAGATAGTGATAGTATTATACATTTATAAGTATCTTAATCAAATCCAAAACTATAGCCATAAGTTGATTGATATGTATATAATGATTGATTGTAAATGTTTTTCTTTTCCTTTCAAATTTTGGGTCCTTGACTTGTTGCAATTACTACCATCAATTTATCTTCGTACATCTTGTCACTTTGAGCGGGTTCTTCAATGTACACCAAGCCTCAGGGTCACCATGACTATCCATTAGAAGTGTGGAAAACGCAGTTATTAATAATATTCTGTAGTAAATCAGATATGTTATTTATTTTACTTCATACATTTGAAACAAAGAAATGAAAATGAAAATACTCATCCTTTTCCTCCCACTCCTCCATAGGCCAAGTTAGTTTTTAGTGTGATCGCATTACGGTGTAATCTTACAATTTTACTCGAATTATAACGTGTATCTATTTTTTAATACCACAACCACTCTTCATAACATATCAACAATATTGTCCTTTTGTATAATAAAATTTGAATTAGAAAGGCGTCACCACTCACAAATTTATCTCATCGGCCACCATGCATAGCCCCCTTCTCAATGTTTCGCCGTGGCGTTGTGCCGTTGCTTGGCCTGCAAGATTTGGATATATCATTGTCAAATCGATCGATAAGGGTCATCTACGTACACAATTAAATAAAAGGAAAAACAAAAGTTATTTCAAGTTTGAAGTTAAACATGTGTGGGCGACTGAAAGTAAAATGTAGCAATAAGGAAGTGGATGCGTAATTGTGTCATTGTGCGCATATCCGATAGAGAGATTAAGAAATCCCTACAAATAATGGGGTTTCTAAGTGCGAGAGAAAATAATTAATTACACTATACTCTTTTTGGCAAAGGTCACATATTAAAAAAGGATTTTATATATATATCTCAATCAAACAGTGTAAGAAGAAAAGAGACCAACGTTGTGCTTCACTCTTGTATTAAACAACCCTAACCATGATCATTGTTAACGTGAATTGCTTTGGTGAATAGAGTATTATTTATTAGGGCAAAAGATTGTTTACCACCCTTATATTTCGTGGTTTTTAACATTTAGTACATCGAGTTTTTTTCGTCCTAGAGTCATACCTAAAGTGTAAATTTTGAGACAGTATCATACATTCGTTAGTCAAATTGTTAAATCTCCCGTTAACTGTGACGTGGTGCCCATATGGACAATGACTGGACGCCACATGCCATCCATGTGGAAATTAAAAATGAATTATTTTATAAAATAAAATAAAATATTTATATAATAATAAAATAAAAAATAAAAAAACCTTCATCTTCCCCAAATCCCACTCGTGCCCACCCTCCCATCACCCACCTCTTCGACTTCCCTAAATCCCACCTTCATTCGCACTTAGCGAGCCTTAATCAAACCCCCTAAAATGTCCAATCTGCAACTAAAGACTTCATTCACCCTCCCTGCCACCCTCACTTCCCAACCCCCTCCCTCATTCTCCTTCCCTCATTCTCTTCCCTGCACCTACCTCCCCGCCGAAGTCCCAACAGAGCAGCACCTCCAGGTCCCACTCTGCTCACTCCTCTTGCTAGAAACTGACCTCGACCCACGTCGCCGCCGCTTCTTCGTGCTAGCTCCTTCACTATGCTTTTGGAACTTCCACCGACCCATACTTCTCCACCTATCGCCAGAACCCGACCCCCCAACCCATAGTCATTTTTATCCCTCCTTATAGTGCTTTGCTCTGCTTTTTGGGTTTTGGACTTTCAAAACCATCAAACACCCAAAAAACGACCAAATTTTGAATCCAACACGCAAATTCAATCCTAGCTTATCCTCAAATCAAAACCCACCAAATTCTTCGAGATTTCAACCAAACGAGTTGCACGCCCAGCACAATGACGCTACCATCTCTCCGAGCACCCCCGTATTGTCGAAATCTGCCGTCACCATTTGGTTTGGATTTCAGCCACCACAGCGAGAAATCGAAGTCGAAGCCGAATGGGTCGAAAATATTTTAGGGATTAGGGTTTTTCATGCTGGGTTTGCTTAATTTTTCTGAAAATTGAAATTTTTTAGGGATTAGGGTTTTTGAAAAGGTCGGAATAGTGGGGAAAGAGAAAAGAGGGGAGGTGAAGAAGGTGGAGATGGAGTAGGTTGGGTACAGAGGGATCAGGGGAGGGAGATGTGTCGAGAAAGTCGAAAATCAGTAGTGGAGAGGAGCACTAGAGAAATATTTTAGCCGTGGGTTATGGTTTTGGCCGTGGGTTATGGTTTTGGCCGTGGGTTATCATTTCAAGAGTGAGCTTAGATCTGAGGGAAGAAGGAAAAAAGGGTGCGGGTTGGGGGAGATTGGTTTTGGTGGTGAAGGAAGGTTGGGGGAGACTGGTTTTGGTGGTTGGAGTAAGCTTGGGGGAGGTTTTGGGGGAGAGGTGCGGGTTACAGAGGGAAGAAGGAAGGGAGGGGGTTAGGGGAGGTAAAAGACAGGTGGGTGATGGGAGGTGGGCACGGGTGGGATTTGGGGAAGATGAAGGTTTTTTTAATTTTATCGTTATTATTATTATTATATAAATTTTTTATTTTATTTTATAAAATAATTTTTTTAATTTCCACATGGATGACACGTGGCGCCCAGTCATTGTCCACATAGGCGCCACGTCACAGTTAACGGGAGACTTAACAGTTTGACTAATGGATGTATGAGACTGTCCCAAAATTTACAGTTTAGGTATGACTCTGGGACGAAAAAAAATTGATGTATTAAATGTTGAAAACCACAAAACTTCAGGGTAGTAAACAGAGTTTAACCTTATTTTCACACTCTATTCATCTACTCGCTACACATCATGTTCAAACCGTTTTTGTCTTAAATGCTATTTAGAATAATAATATCAATTTTAACAAAAAAAAAATTTAATTATTTGTCGTTTTATACCTTTGGTGTTAGCTGCAAGTCAATGCTCGACAACATTTTGGTGAAAGCAAAGTGAATTCTGATGAGCATTTTGGTTTTGTTTAATACTAATAAAACAACGATTGGGATAAGCATAGGAGCAATGTGAATTAAGGTCTAATTACTTTTGTTAATAATTTTTAATTGGAGAAGGTGGATGAGAGTAAGGACAAACCATTCAGAGTTTGGTTATGTGTGTGTTTGGCTGTACCTATTCAATTCTCTAATCTATGGCTTTGCATAATTAGGCCCCAAACACTTGGATTTTCTTATACATAACTTTATCGTCCGACACCTGTCCTTTTATTATGATAATTGTACTTTCTTTGTTCTAATACAGAAAGAAGGCCTTCAGGAAAACTGTATAATGCTAGCATAAAAATTGAATTGACAAAATAGATTTTAAAGAGAATAATAAAAGAAATTTCTTGGGTGGTCTAACAAAAAACCAACTCTTGTTGTAGGTCTAAAAGGAAGCTTTACTGATAAAAACAGAACAATGAAGCCAAGAACAAATACATCTATACACAGTGACCTGCTTTAATCACACTTAAAATACTTTAGGAGTATTCTGCCGTCTTTGAATTTAACAAAGTTAGATTAATGATCAAGGCCACGCGTCCAAAGGGGGGGTTTGGTCAATAAACCTCTAATGCCTAAGTCAAAAACTCTGTAGAAAGAGTGAGTGGTATAGGGTTGAATTGCATAGAATTAACTTACCAAATAATGAAATGGTGATCAAATATTTATAAAAGCTAGGGCCGGCATCTTAAAGAAGCTTGAGAATAATCTTTACATATATAATTAAACAATAATAATACCTAAGAATTATCTTTGGAGAATCCTTGATTGAATTTAATTGGATTTCCTTGAATAAAGCAATATGTCTTCAACTAGGAAAGCTTAAAGGTAAGACTTAGCTATTAACTCTACCGTTAATTTTCTTGCCTTATCTCCTTGCCATGGGCAAAAGAGCTTGGAGAGAAATTATAGTCAACAGCTCAGGTGTTCTTCGTTTGTTGAATTGTGTGTGGAACAAATGTGGGTCTCCCTAATTTAATGATGGCATTCTCATCAACAGTGAATAAAAGTCTACGTGTCAGCTCTAGGATATTCTGAATTATCTTTTGCTCCATAACTGCCTCCACACCTGATGTACTAGGCGTAGAAGGCGCATAAGGTGTAGAAATCTCAAGTTGAGTAGGCTTGCCAAAAATAGATTTCTTGACTACCTTGAATTCAGAGCCTTGACTTATGGAGAAAATTTTCTGGGGATAGAGTCCAATTGACTGAAGAATTTATTTTACTCTATTATAGATACAGGATTATATAAACATGGAGAGCAATTCTTTTCCAACACAAGAAAGAGAGAAAGATAGTGAAAATTGTTCCTTACCCCCCAATTTTCTTTTTTTGCCCCATGAAGAGTTGTTTGTTGTCTGTGTCGTTGTTGTCACACCTCCAGAGTAAGAAATTCTTCTTTTTCTGCTTCTTCTTCTTTTCTTTTATTATGTCGCGGCTAAGAGCCGTGGGATGAAGTTGGCGACGTAGCGGGTGGAAGCCCTAATCTGAATGCTGCTTTAGCTATTATACCGTCACATCGGATGATCTTAGTCTTCTCCACCGTGAACCTTTTGAAATAGTTGTGAATTGACTCCTTCAAGTCCTTCTTGATGTTGAAGAGGTGGTCAAACTTCTAAGGAAAGTTTGTTGAAGTTCAAGATTGATCATGGCGCTAAGGTGTGAAACTAGCATCGCACATTGCTTTGCAGAATTGTAACAAAAATCTTGCACATAAGTGCATCAATGTTGGTAAAGGATCATAACGTTGCAGCAATGATTGAGATGTCTCTTCGGATCCTCATTTCCTTTGAATGGAGTAAAGTGAGGCATGGTGAACTTGTGAGGTGGATCCGTCCGCTTAATCTCATCAGTGAATGGTGACCTACTCACGTTGGTCACATCTCCTCAAAGTACTTCATCCTTAGCCTCAATGCGCTGGAAATCACGCAGTCGCTCAATTAATGACCTTTTGGACTTTCTCCTGGATTTGCCTTTATTGGGCCAATGGTGGCTTAGGCTACCATGTGATGGTCTACATGTTTATGTTACTCTTTCTAGTAGTCTGCTCATTCATGTCACGTCTACAGAACACGTTATTCATCTCTAGCTATGAGCGAGTTGCTCGTGTTTGCATTTGGTGTTAAGTGTCGTCAATTGAGTTTAACCCTGAGTTTTCTCAGGCTCTTCCATGTTCCCTATGATGTCTGCTCCAGTGTGAGAAGGGAGAAGCTCCTTGCGAGCCAAATCGCAAGTAGACACTGCACACTGGGCTTAAATCTTAAATGTCCTTCAAAGCGTGGATCTAACCGTGAATGTACACGTGTTTCTAGGCCAAGTTGGGAATAAACACTTCTCTGCATGCCAAGGTAGAAAAGAATGTTTTCACGAGGGCCAAAGCAGCAGTTCACGCTGGTTGAACACTCGGTTCAAGGTTGGTAGAGTGGCTGCTTGCTGGGATGCCTATGGAAAAAGATATCATCATCATCTTTTGTCCTACTTCAAAATACCTCGCCAAAAGGGAGCTTTGTTCCGATGCATTCGAGAAGTTGACTAACCAAATTGTTTTCCCACGCGAGTGTGCTTGTCAAGTCTACGACTTGCCAGATAGTTTGGATCGCCATTCAGAGTGGATGAGCTAGGATGATAGGCACCTACGTGAATGGTTAAAGTAGAGTGGACAACAGACATAAAATTTGAGCCAGGCTGGGTCAAATTTGCCGAAAAAATTAGCCAAAAAAATCCTGATTCAATCTTCAGTTTGTGGGTCAAGCTGGTTAGTCCAGTCCAAACCAAACCCAGTCTAGAGACCAACAACCCATTCACTTATAACAATTATGGGACTAGTATACTAGAGTATAACCATATCAAACGCGCGAGCCCGAACTCTGAAGTGAATCAACCAACGTGGATTGCAAGCTGAAGAGCTTTAGCTTGCTAGGATTGCGCAACCTGGACCTGTGCACACTGGACTGGAGATGCTGCAGTTGGTGATGCTTGCGCGGTCTGAGCCCGCACGGCTTGGGCTCCCTGGGTTTGGTTCTAAGTTGTTGTCGTTACTTGTGGCCAAGGTTGCTTTACTCCATGCTCAGTTGTGAGAACAAGCAACGCAAGGCAAGGGTTGGGGCCATGCTGTGGTTTCCGTCGATAGATCAAACCCAAGCATGCAGGGAGTGTCATTCGTTGTGGTTTTAGAAATTCCAACCGTGTTTCCATCTTTAGGGCATATGAATCAAATTAAAATTCTGAAGATTTAGTGCACGATAAAAATTTAAAGAGGTAGAAATAGCTTATTTGAGGTTTGAATCAATTTCTCAATGAAAGCACCAATTTATGGTAGCAAAATTTTGTTGTGTTCAAATTGCACCTACAAAACAAAGAGACACTTTAGGTTAACGACCAAAGACACACACATAGAAATGGAACTCTGTAGAAAGAATTAGTGGTTTAGAGTTGAATTGAGTAGAATCAACTTACCATAGAATGAACTGGTGATGGGGTATTTATAGATGCTAAGGCCGGCCACATGTGTAAGGGATCGCATGCCATGTGTCAACGTCCGATTAGCCAGATTGTGTCATCCGTTGAATGTAGTAGGAAAGTATCTTTAGAAGATATTAAGATATCTTAAAGATATTTGAGAATAATCCTTAGATATATTATTAAATAAATAATAATATCTAAGAATTATTTTTGGAGAATCCTTGATTGGATTTGATGGCGTTTTCTTGAATAATGGAATATGTCTTCAACTGGGAACCTTAAACATAGGAATTAGTTATTAATTCTACCTTGAATTCCCTTGCCTTATATCCTTGGCACGGTCAAAGCAGTTTGGAGAAATTGTAGTAAGCCACTCAGGTTTTCTTCATTGGTTGAAATGCGCTTGGAACGAATGTGGGCAAACCAATAGAGCAAGGGTTAGCTCCGTAGTTGGTCCACAGATAAGTAGGTCCATTACCAGATAAGGCATTCTCATCAATAGTGGATAAAAGCCGACGTGTCAACTCTAAACTTTTCTAAATTATTTTTTTCTCCACAATTATCATTCTGCGTATAACTAAATCATCCAACATGATTAGTATTCCATGCCAACTTTATCATGGCTTGGATAAAATCTGAGAGCTCTTCCATCCAATCCTGACGACGTCCTCAGAGAAGTTGCTGCATGCTGATCCACTGTTAGGGTTTTGAAAGGAACATGCTGTGTATTTGCCCCACCACAACCCTTCAAACCTGGAATGCTCTTACCACTAAAGACTACAGACCAGAATTCTTTAAAAGAAAAAAAAGAAAATAACTCGATATTAAATTAAATGTGCTTCAAAAGAGAGAAAAATACATTTTTCTATATTTTACTTTTCTAAAATTTTGTCCACAAGAAAGGGAAAGTAGCAAGTTGGTGGGGTTTGTGGTATCGTATATGCACACCCCATGTGGAGACCAATTTGGTTGGTGTTCCTTGGCTGCACTCACAGCTGCCCAAAAAAAAAAAAAAATGAATGACTTTGGTTCTGAAAAAAAAAAAAAAAAAAAAAAAAAAGAAAGGAGAGAGAGAATTGAAGTGGGTTTGGATTAGGGATACCTTGTATAGAAATGTTAAGGGATTTTTCTGAAAATATGACTCTTAATAGATTCTATATCGCCTCATGTTTGTAGCACAATATTTCATAATGTTGAAACAAAAATTAACGTTAAATAGAGAGTCTACACAAAGTCCGATTTTTGAGAGTTCCCGTTAAACATTTCCCTACCTGAGTGTAAACTTGTTTTGGGGTTGGAATCCATGTGAAGCCAATCATGGGGCAAATTGCAAGATTTTGAGTTTGTGGGTGGAGAGCAAACCCTGGAATTGCCTCCACGTAAGCTATCTTTTCTTCGAACAAAGAGTGATAGGGAAAGGTGAATAAGATTTTTGGTCCCCACAACCACAGGTTTTGAGTTTAACCTTTTAACTTTGGACCTTATTTTAGGCTAGAAACGATGTGGACTTTTTAGTCCAACATGATAAACTTGGATAAAGCGCTAAATCATGTCATTTGTTGGACACTTATCACAAAATTACAAAAAAAAAAAAATAAATAAATAAAATCACCTTGGTGCTAGGCTAGAAGATCGATCCTGTATCGGGCACGTCGAACCTACTTCATTGAATGTGTATTCGTTGTATGGAGTCATACCATATCTACCTATCGACTCTGTACTTGCTGCCCTCTCTTTTGTGGCATGGGTCATTCCAAAGGATCTTTTAATATAGATGCTTTAATTTTGAATTTTTTAGATCAAACATTTATATCTTTTAGTGATTTAATTAAACATTTTTTTGTCATAATTTTGGTGCTATATACACATTATATTGTAACAAATTTCCTATAATCTAACATTTTGATTACACTCTCCTCCATTAGAGATAATTGTTAAAAAAAAAAAAAGTTGGTTAGATTCAATTTATTTTCACAATAATGCTACAATTTAACAATAATTATCTATGATTGAAGATATTTTCTTTCCAAAATAGTTTAAAATATTTTTAAATCCCCCAAAATCAAACGTACCGAAATGAGTTTTTCTTTTAGTATGTTAAGAGAAAATAGGATTGAGAATAGTATAAATGTACCAATACACAATGTGTACAAAATAAAACGTACCAAAATAAAAATAATGTACCACTGTTAGCAATATGTATCAAATCAAACGTACCAAAATTGCAAATAAACAGACCAATTAATGATTTTTGTAAATTCAAACTTAACCGTAGATAATATATACGTAACATATTGTACCTAATAATAATTCGTTAACAACTATACTTAAAAAAACAGCTAAAAAAATTTCACAAAAAAATTGAAAAAAATTACACGGAGCTTTTATGTTGATCACCAACTATTTGAAAAAGAAAAAACTATTTGGGAAAAGAAATAATATTAAATGTTTGCATAAAAAAAACATATTTGGAAGAAGAGAAAATATAGTTTAACTACTAAAATCTCCACTAAATAAGGAAAAGTGCATCCTGCAGATAAAAGGATAAATTCAAAATTTATTTTAATTTTAAAAAATAGAGGTGACTATTGATCAAAGCACTTTAACCAAATTTTAAAAAGACACAGATGTTTAATCTAAATGATATAGGAAAAAAATATAGGGGATTCTAATTTTCCCTTCCATCAAATTGTTAACCAAAATATAACTTAGAATCTATAACGAGGTAAACGAGTGTGTATTTTCACTTGACCCTATGTTGAGTCTAATATAAGAGTTGCCTAATCAAGTAATCTTGCTGCAATTTATCTCTAATTCAAAAAGCTTGAAATTTACTGAACATTTTTATGAAGTGTTTTTTTCTTTTTGGTTTTTCCTTTTCTTGGAATTTACCATTTGACACTTACAACACAGATTTGGGGAAGTCACCACCCCATGAATGTGTCTCTATCAAGCAATAATCAATATTATTTAGAGATTCATGCTCTTCCCCTTGCTCTGCCTTATCTAATAGGAGATTTCTTATAACTAACATATGTCTTTTGATGCGGGTTTGAAAAACTTTTTAGATAGAAATGTTCGTTGCCGAAGGAAAAACTAATTGAGGGAAAATTTAACTTTTTAAATGCTTAAGGCAAGGAAGTCAGGGCAGGTAGGCGAGGGCAATTTGAATAGGCTAAGTTATCTAGTGAGATTTAACTTGAAGGGTAAATTACATAAAACTACCTCAACTATAGATCGAACGACATTATCATACCATATCTTTTTAAAATGACAATGTCATACCTTATCTTACGAATTTGTGACAATGTCAAACTTCCGTCAGTTTTTCTGTTAATTTCTCTGTTAAATGCTGATGTGGCTAGAGACGAGGCCCATTCACCAATCCAACTAGATTAAAAAATAATTATATATATTTTTAATAATTAAATATTAAAAAATTTAAAAAAATTAAAAAAATTAAGAATAAAAAAAAATGGCCAAGGGATGCGGGCCTTCCTTTTCCTCCACCCGCACCAACCCTTTTTCTTCTTCTCTTCGACAACCACCAAACCCTTCCCCATCCCCCCAACCTTCCTCCACCACCCTTTCTCTCCTCTATCTCTCTCTCTCTAGGAGTTAAAGAGGTTGTGCCAGTACTTGCCGTCGTAATTTTTTAGGACGACCATGTCGTGCTGGACGTCGAGGAGGCTGCTGGAGTTGGATCAATAAACAATCTTGTCGAGGGAGTAGGACTCAATGGCGGCAAAGAGGGAGGAGGGGTCGGAGTTGAAAATGACGTAGCGAGCAAAAAAGTGGTAGGAGTGGGTGGTGTTGTGACGGCGAGCCTCGTCACGAAATTGTGGGACCCACCCCCATCCCCTACCTTTTCTCGTCCCCTACCTTTGTCCCTCTTTCTGTTATAGAACCCCTCCCTTTCGAAGATCTTCAACCTAAACCCTAACCCTAATTCCCTAATTTCAAACAGAAAACCCCAATTCCCCCCAAACCCAATCCTCTAAACTCACCCAAGAATCAAAATACATAAATATACATACACAGAGAGAGAGCATACAAAGAGAAAGCAAAGATGAGCACGAACAGATGAAGGGAAAAAGTAGGATTCAGAGGACCCAATAAAGGCAGTGGTCCACGGCGGTGTCTAGGTGGCAAAGTCGTCGTTGGTGAGCTTGGAGAAGGGGTTAATGGTGAAGAGAGAAAGAAGGGTGAAAATGCGAGAGAATAGTGAGATGAAAAAGCCGTTTGTGTTCGAGGCTGCGTCAGCGGTGGTAGCGGAAGAGGTGGTGATGGCGGTAGAGGTGTGCTAGTCGATGATTTCTGGGTAGCCATTGTTGCGGAGCCATAACTTGAAGAAAGAGTCAGGGATGTTAAGAGATAAGGGTTTGAAGATGAATACCATGGTAATTCCCTCTCGAGTCCAACCTGCAACTTTTTGGTTTGGCTTTGGATTTTGGGATTTTTGTGATGATGATGTTATGTTGGTTTGTTGCATTGAGAAGATAAAAAGGGAGTGAGGAAAAGAGTGAGTGAGTGAGTGTTGTTGGGGACTGTGGGGGAGAATTACAAAGGAAAAAAAGGGAGGGGGTTCTAGAACAAAAAGAGGAACAAGGTAAGGGACGGGAAAAGGTGGGGGATGGGGGGTGGGTCCCATGATTTCTTAATATTTTTTTAAATGATTTTCTATATTTATTAGTTTTTTTTTTTGTTGAAATATATTTATTAGTATTTAATTAATTTTTTAATTTAGTTGGTTACGAATATGGGTCTCACGTGTGCTAGCTCATAATTTAACAGTGAAACTTAACAGAAAAACTGGCGAAGGTATGACATTGAAACGAATTCATAAGATGAGGTATGACATTATCATTTTTCAAACATAAGGTATGAGATTGTCGTTCGACTCATAGTTGAGGTAGTTTTTTGTAATTTATCCTAACTTGAATGTCTAATACATTATTAGATGCTATTTTAGATTATTCCATTACTTAATTGGTTTTCAAAATTAAATTTCTCAAAATGTAGCAAGGGATTTGTAGTTCAGTTTGCTATATTAAATCTCTCAAAATGTGTTAAAGTATAAACTTTGAAAGATTAGAATAACTCTATAACTTTAATTAATTAGAATGCAATGTCATTTTCGTTCGTGCCTAAGACAAACGTATATTTATTCATACCGAATCCAACCCATTTTCCATCAATCTCTATTTATTTTTTTCATGCACCAAAGAGACTCTAAAGTTAATTTGGTTCCAAAATAAAAATGATACACAACATATGAAATGCTCTTCCCACATTAAAAAGCACAGACACGCACGCGTGTATAAAGTAGACACACCATAATTTCGTTTATGTTTAAACTAAGACGTGTACTTGTTTAACTAACCACACAAGATTCCTCCTAATTTAACCGCTTCGATTATTTATCACTAAGCAAGTCATACTTAGTTCTAAGAGATTGGTTAACCATGATTATTTATCACTAATAAAGTCAAATTCCATGTTACTTAGATCTGATTGGTTAATTACAAGCCTATAAGCAATCAATTAAGTGCTTAAATTAGGACCCATGGACACCTACATTGCACAATATGATTAGATTAATTTAGATAAGCTTCCTAGCATTTTCCAATCCAGATAGAAGCATTTCCTTCAATTATACAATTTACAAATCAAGCCATCCTTTTAGCATAGTCCCAAAGGGGAAAATAATTTAAAGGTTCATATCAAAATTAATCGTGTAGAAGTGTGTAGAATTCAAGCACTAATTAACTATAATGGCCTACCATGTTACAAATAAATTGTATCACACCATTCTTTTTTTCTTCTACTTTTAGTGCCATGACCAACAGAAGTAATGTCTTGGATTATGACATTTTGGATCAAATACAAAGTTGAGATCTTATGGAGATCTAGCATTAGTTTCATGATGTTAAATTAGGATCTCATAAGCATGCACATGAAGAATATTGAGAAGTGGTTTTCAGTTTTTCACACATATTTTTGTCTCACTACACATTCATGTTTATTTATGATCGTTGAATTGAATAAATGAAAGAAAAATCAAGAGACAGAAATAAATAAAGGTGTACATAATGAGAAAAAGAGAATGTGAAAAGCTTTTTGTGTTAAACGAGTTTTCTTTATACAACCGATGTTGTGAGAAGGAAAAATCAAAACAAAGCCTCAGAAGCAAAGATAAAAAATTTTAACCTCTTGAGCTACAAATTGCTAGTGTGAAAAGTGAGTTATGAAAACAAAGAACTTGAGTGTAAACTAATTAAGCCCCTAATTATAGTTTTTGTCACCTAAACTTGTCCATTTGTGGCTTTGCTCTTGGAGGAAATAAGGTTAATTTTTGTTGCATATTATATTAAGGTCGAAGAATTTAATGTTAAATGTTAGCTTACCTACCAACAAGTCGGTATGATCGAAGATGAAACATAATTAGTCGTTGAACCATGTGATTTAATTGTGCTGTATTTGACTAAATCCTGGTCAAAGTAAAGATTGATGACAAACATAGAACAAAGCCAACTGCTCAGTAAATAAAACTCTGCAGGCTAATATATACATTTTTCTAAATTTTTATTCAGTGGGGCTGCTTTTTTAATTTTTATAATACCATCCAAGTTTTATTTTTATGTCCTTTCAGTGTTTTGTCAAGGTGAATTGTTACCCATTTATTGGAATGATTGGAAGGGAGAGTTCCACTAATCTTTGCATTAATTTTCGTATTTGGATTCACTTATTCAAATGACACTTGTCGTTTTATTACACAAAAAACAAAATTTTGGCTAGGAATTAATAAATAAAAATAAAAAATATATATAATTTCAAAGGCATTAAAGTTCTTATTTTTTATGTAAAATATGACACATCTCATTTGAAGAAGTGAAAATATTCAAATGCAAAAGTTGATAGGGTTTCTCTTATTGAAAGCAGAGTTGTCATACTAACCTGAGGTTTAGGACGTGCTTAATTAGATAGACTTTCTATAAGAATGATGAATTATTCACCTACTTTGACTTATCTTTCATGCAATCGAACACTTTAATGTTTTACTTAATTAGTTCTTACGCTGTTACATTCAGCGTTTATATTATTTCTTTGTTTAAAGAAGAAACTATAAAAAATAAAAATTGGTTCTCTTTATGTCTGGTTTTGTAAATTGGTTTTCGGCAGCATTTCAGATTGTGGGAAATGACTAATGGGCACATTTTCTGGGTCGTTTTATTGAATTAAAATATACAAAGGTCATCAAATAAAATTCCTTTGCCGTCAACAATGAGGTTCGTAGGGTCATCTGGCCTTACCCAGTTGGTCCTCTTCCTCCACTGTTACTATCTTAATTAGTATCATGCGCGTTTGAGCAAAAACAAAATCAAGAAAGGTCCCATGTATATTGTTTTGAATATTATTTAATATGCGACTGTGTAAATTTTAATTAGATTTAGGCTCTAAATAATTCATTATTCTAGTAATTTTTTCCTATTAGACTTTATATTACTTAGAGGATAATTTACATTTTTTTTAATTTACTATAAATAAAGGCGCTGACATAGGAAAAATCACACAATCCCTAATTCTACAATTTCTCTTTACTCTCTTTGTTGCCGCACCGTCTCTCCCCCTTCCCTTTAGTAAAACAGGCCACATCAAACATATAAATTAGGATAAATTAGGTTTTCATCTCTCTTTTTGCTACTCCATTGATTAAAATCCTATTCATTTTCAATTTTTCATCAAGATCCTTAGGTACTAATAAACGTCATTAATTATTTCAATAATAAAATCATTTTTATTTCTAAATATATTCATTTAGCGTTAGAAATGTTACATTTGGTATATTTATATTTATGGCTAAATTTTTTTATCATATATTTTTATATTTAGTTTGTATCCATTTTTAATTTGCAACCTTTTTTTAATTTGTACCAATTTCCCTTTCACTTTTAATTTGTACCCATATATTAATTTCTTTTTGTGTCCATATTTTTTAAAGTTTTATTTGTATTTGTACCCATGTTTTTTAATTTATTTGTAACCATTTTTAATTTTGCTAAATGTACCCATGCTAATTATATGTATTTATTTTATGTTTTAAAATATATCAGTAGTTATTTTTTAAAAATATGTTAATAATTATGTGGGTGTTGTAGGCCTATTTGATTGAATGATCTAGGGTTTAGAGAGAGAGGGGTTCGGCAATATTGAGAGAGAAGAGAGATTGATTTAATTGTGACGTGTATTTAATTCACCCCATTGTGCCTTTATTTATAGTGGTAGGATAGGTAAAAACCTTTCCCTTTAGGATTACAACATTGAATAGGTAATCTACTCCTAATAGGAATATAAGATACAATCCCTGATTCCCTAGGATTTACACAATCACATTTCTATTCTAAATATGACTGCAACACTCCCCTTGAGTGTGTAAATACTCAACAAACCATCGCTTCAGATCTTCATCAGATAAGGTAGAATAGTTGATGAAGTCATCGGCACAACGGGTGATTGTGAGTCTTAAATTTAATTGAAGTATGCATGTATAGTAAAATTCACAAAACCTCGCTATGGTAAAATCCAAGGCATGGGGAAAACCCATAAACTAAGGAGAAAAGTAAGAAGTATGCATAATGTCTTTAAACAAACATCAAATTGGATGAAGGTAGAGAACTCAACGGAGTATGAAGATCCCAGGATGGGTGCCTCATTAAAACCTCGTTAGGTAGCAAAAACCCAATGGGAAAAATGCTCCTAATCGTAGGAAAAATAGTACATTAAGATCATGTGAGTATGCTTCTAGATACTCTTCCTAAGTTAGACATAACTTCTAAATAAGAGAACTACAAGCGATTCAACTCAAATAATTTACGTATACCGATTCCTTGGACGAGCTTCTAAAATGTAAACTTGGGCAATGACTTAGTGAAGAGATCGGCCAGGTTATCCTAGGAACGGATTTGCTTGACTTCAATGTTCTGATGCTGCTGTTGCTAGTGTAAGTAAAAGAACTTCGGTGTTATGTGTTTGGTGTTGTCTCCCTTCATGTATCCCTTCTTCAAATACTCGATACATGCTGCATTGTCTTCAAAGATCATCATACGAAGGTCAACGACTGATGTAAGACCACTAGTGCTTTGAATATGTTCCATAATTTCTCTCAGCCAAAAGCACTAACATGATGCTTCATGCAGGGCGAGAATCTCAGCATGGTTAGACGAAGTCGCAACTAGCGTTTGCTTAGTAGACCTCCAAGATATAGCGGTGTCTCCAACAGTAAAGACATAGCCCGTTTGAGAACGTGTTCTATGTGGGTCAGACAGACATTCAACATCTGCATAACTAACAAGGCGAGAATCAATCTGAGGGCCATAGGGGGCGACAACACTTGGAGATTCGTGGGTATAGAGCAAGCCCAAATCCGTAGTACCTTTAAGGTAGCAGAAAATGTCTTTAACACCATTCCAGTGTTTGCATGTGGTCACATTGATATATCTTGCCAAAAAAATCACAACGAAGGAGATGTCGGGTCTAGCGCACTAAGCCAAGTACAATAAAACCCCAATTGCACTTAGGTAAGGAATTTCCGGTTCCAAAATCTCTTCCTCATCCTTCTTTGGACGGAAGGGATCTCATTTAACATTTAGAGTCCGAACAACCATGGATGTACTCGAAGGCTTCGCTTTAGCCTCATTAAAATGATGCAACACTTTTTGGGTGTAGTCCGATTGATGTACTAGGATTCCATCCGAACAATGCTCGATCTCCAGGCTAAGACAATATTAAGTTTTCCCAAGATCCTTCATCTCAAATTCCAATTTCAAGTGTGTAGCAATTTCCTCAAACTCTGCGGGAGTCCCAATGAGATTCATGTCATCAACATAAACTGCAACGATTGCAAATCTAGAATGTGACTTCTTTATGAACATGCATGGGCATAGTTTGTTGTTCACATAACCCTGACTTGTCAAATATTCACTCAAACAGTTATACCACATCTGCCCGGATTGTTTTAACCTGTAGAGTGACATCATCAACCTAATTGAAAGAGTGTTCCATGGTCTAGAACTATTTGAACCAGTTAATGGAAGTCCTTCTGGAACTTTCATGTAAATTTCCGTATCTAGATCCTCATAAAGATACGCATTTACCATATCCATAAGCTGCATATTCAGTTTTTCAGAAACTGCCAAACTGATTAGGTAACAGAATGTTATAATGTCCATTACGGAGGAATACGTCTCCTCGTAATCAATCCTTGGGCGCTGAGAGAAGCCTTCCGCTACGAGGCGTGCTTTGTATCGCACTATTTCATTCTTCTCATTATGCTTCGTTATGAAAACCCACTTGTAGCCAATAGGCTTCACGCGTGGTGGTGTAGGAACAATAGAACCAAACACTTTACGTTTCACGAACAAATCAAGTTCAACCTGGATTGCTTGTTTCCAGTTTAATCAATCGGTTTTACGTCGGTATTCATCGACGGAACATGGTTCAATGTCATCGCTAAGCATAATGTCAGTAGCTATTGAGTACGAAAATGCATCATCGATGATCATCTCATTCATATTCCACACCTCATCCAGTACTGTATAGTGGACTGAAATCTCATGATTCTCGGGAGACCAACATGTTTCGTCTGAAGCATCACCGTAATCTAGAATAACTTCATGCGTTGGAACGGATGAGTGAGCGATGGTCGGATTCAAACTAGGGTTACTAGTTGGTGCCATTTTCCTTTTCCGGGGTTGTGAATCCTTTGAACCAAGAGGTCTGCCATGCTTCAAGGTTGGAGCAGATGATTGGCTAGCTGCTAATGTACCTTACCGCGTGGAAAGTGTTGCTCCCCACCTTCGGGGACAGTCCAACCTTCCCATGCGGGTTGTTGACATATGCGGGGTACATCTATCCTTGCAGGTGTGTTTGCAGCGGGTATATATGATCTTATCACCTTAGCTAGATCATTAAAAGCATACGGCATGCTTTGAGCAATGCTTTAAAGATCTATAGTTCGACGCACCTCAGTTTCAGACTGGGCAGTGTGGGGATCTAAATGAGACTTATTGGAAGCATACCACGACAATTCGTGGCGTTCTACGGGAATGTTACCATGCTTATTTCCCTTTAACGACGGGAAGACTGTCTCATCAAAGTGACAATCTGCAAGACGTGCGGTAAAAAGATCTCCTGTCAAAGGTTCTAAGTAGTGAACAATTGATAGCGAATCGTAACCGACATAGATTCCCATTTTTCTTTGAGGACCCATTTTGGTACGTAGCGGCAGCACTATTAGCACATATATGGCGCACCTAAACACCCGTAAATGCGAGACTTCAGGCTCGTATCCAGTGACCAACTATAACGGTGAATGTGGTTAAGTAGTGGTGAGCCTTAGGCGGACCAACATAGCTGCGTGCAATATTGCATAGCCCTAGGTAGATACCGGCAGTTTGGTTCGCATAACCAAAGTCCGACCTATCATTTGAAAGCGCTTTATGAAAGCTTCTACTAGGCCGTTTTAGATGTGAACATAGGGCACAAGATGTTCCACATCAATCCTTACTGACATGCAATAATCGTCAAAAGTTTGTGACGTAAACTCTCCAGCGTTATCCAGTCGAATTAACTTAATTGGATAATCAGGGTGGTGAGCCCTTACCTTAATGATTTGAGCGAGGAGTTTAGCAAACGTGGCGTTGTGTGTGGACAACAAGAAAACATGTGACCATCTTATCGATGCATCAACCAACACCATAAAATATTTAATTGGTCCGCAGGTTGGTTGGATTGGTCCACAGATGTCCCCTTGAATCTTCTGAAGAAATTTAGGGGGGTCGTGAATAATCTTTGTATATGGGAGGGTTGAGTATTCAACTTCCCTAAATAACCCATTTTGCATGGCGGAACTCTAACATAGGGATGTAACTTATGCCCGTGAGAAGATTTGAGGATACCAAGCATCATGTCACGTCCAGGATGTCCCAAACGGTCATGCCAAAGCAACAAAATGTCCTGGAACTCAGGCATAGGGCCGACCACACTGTGGGCTTCTATGCCGTGAATGGTTGTAATGTAGACCCCACTCAGCAATCGTTCCAACTTCTCGTGAATATGCTTCTGGCCATATTCGTATGAAGTGATACAAAGAAATTCAAAACCATGATCTTTAGTGGTTTCAAGATGATATTTATTATCTCGAATATCTCTAAAACTCATCAACGTTCTTCTAGAACGTGGAGAATAGAGTGTCTCCTTAATGGTCAAGATTGTACCATTAGACAACATGATATGTGCCTTTTCGTATCCTTCAATCAGGTTGGATGGGCCTGAGAGAGTTGTCAAATGCTCTTTCTTGGGCATTAAGTTAGTAAAATAGTGTCGTTCATGCAACATGGTGTGCGTGGTTGCACTATCTGCCAAACAACTAACTTCCCCACTAGACATACCTAGAAATAAATTGATTGAATTGGTCACATGCATAGATATAAGTCCATTCATTCAATTAAGCAATTCGAGAAAATAATATCCATTCAAATAACAATCCATAATCCAAAACAAACCAAAACCAAACAAATTATTCCACATACATAGAAAAATTGTTCAAAATTAAACCATAAACCTAGCAAAATAAGGGGGTAAGGGCTGGCCACTCCTAGTGGGTTCGGCCACTAGCGGTAAACATCCTAAAAAAACATGTCTAATTTATTCATCCATAGGCGCTAACCCTTCCTGAAAATCCGATATCTCCATTAATGTAGTTGCATCTTCTGGATGATCCACATATGCAAAGTTAGACTCACGACGGGAATGATACTTGGTAATAGCCTCAGGGGAAGCTCGGCACACGTGTGACCAATGATCCCTTGATCCACAGCGATAGCACATGTCTAGTTCAGGAGAAGTAGCCTGAACGGGAGCTTTGCCCGTGTTCTTGAAGTTTGGGACCTTAGGGGTGAGTGGTGGACGCTGCTGGGTCGCAATTCTTCCTTTAGGTGCGGCACTCTGTTAACCTTAGACCCGTAGTTGGGCTTCCCGCCCATTGCCACGGCCACGATGGTTCTTTCATCGCTTATGGTTATTAGAATAGGTCGCATGCGCTTCAGGCGCGGTGTTCGAGCCAGTGGGTCGAGCTTGATGATTCTTCATCAGAAGCTGGTTCTGCTTTTCAGCAAGAAGTAAAACAGAGATCAAATCCAAAAACTTGGTGAATTTATGTGCCCTATATTGTTGCTGCAGGACAATATGGTGGCATGGAAGGTCAAATAAGTCTTCTCCAGGAGATCTGATTTGGTTAGTTTCACTTTGCAGAATTTCAACAAAGAACGGATTCGACAAACTTCAGAGTTGTATTCATTCACGGACTTAAAGTCTTGGAAGTGAAGATTCTACCAGTCGTGTCTTGCTTCAGGCAAGTATATGTCAATCTGGTGATCGAAACGATCGGCCAGAGCAAACCAGAGGGTGTGTGGGTCCTCCTCAGTGAGATACTCTATCTACAGTGCATTATGGATGTGTCTTCGAATGAAGATCATTGCAGTAGCCTTCTGAGCTTCGCTAACAGTTTTGTTGGCAATAGGTGCCTCGATGGTGGCTCAAATACCCTTTGCAGTTAAATGAAGCTTCACGTCTTGTACCCACTTCAGATAGTTTCTTCTAGAGACTTCTAGAGCAGAGAAATCGAGCTTATTCAAGTTTGACATGTCCCTAAAACGGAGGGAGAAAACATGATTAGTCATATGGTAAACCATAGACATATATCGTAGAACATACAAGTTCTATAGACATGTAGTGGTTTAATTTATGCATGAAAACTACAAGTTTCATGTGATATGTTTTGAATGAAAACTTCGGGTTTCAAAGACACTAAATTTGAAACTACAGGTTCAATTTAGTTTTTATGAACAATTAGTTCATAATGAGAGGTTCCTGCAAGAAACACAAAATGCAATATACTAATTTGGATATAGTGGATTTGAGGTTCTTCGGGAACTCAAGTGTGAGAGCTTCGTTACTACGAAAGTATGTGACGATTCAAAGTATAAAAATAAATTATTGAATCGTTAATGTCCAAAAGTGATCTTCAGTTCAATAATTTTGGATTCATGATCAGATTAATGGACTGCATGTCACTTTTAATTAATTCAATAAATCGGACCATACGGGGTCGATTGTAGAAGCAAAATAATATTAAAATAATATTATTGGTTGAAAATATAGCCCCAAAATAATTTAGGCTCAGTGTCGTGGGTAATATGGCACGAGTTTGGGTGCCTTAAGCATAAGGTAAAGCCCAAAGGACCTCGAGTGATGGCTGCAGGCCACAAGTGAGGAAAGGAAACCCCACCCGCAGCTAGGTTTTGAAGTTGGACCGAGGGAAGGGGGCACGGGAGCAAGCTCAAAAGCTTGCGGGTTTGGTGCAGGAAGCCCAGCTGCAAGGGCTGGTTGCATGGAATGCGGGCTGTGGGAAAATCCTAGCTAACTGGGCTGGATTAGATGCAGGTCGGGGTAGGCAGTGAGCCCAGCAACCATAAAGGCTGCGGCATGCAATAGTGGACCCAGCCAATCTGGGCTGGCAGTGTTTCGAGCTTGGTGCTTCAGGCTCTGCCGAGTTGAAATCCAGGCCGTGGCCTGGTGCTGTGTCCATAATGATGGTGCGGTGGTATGCCGCACCATATCCCATTCCCATATAGTTTAAAAAATCCCTTAAGGTTTAGGAAACCCTAAATATGCTTCTAATTTATTTTATATATTTTGACTCACAAATTCCATATAACAATTTAATTGTGCGATGCATGAAACAAATATATACATATATATTTATATATATATATATTGACAAATATATGAACATATACAATATATATATATATATATATATCAAAAGGAAAATATAAACATAGAAGGGTTCATGCATCATGGGAAATGCTTTCATGCTTCGTGGACATTTCAAATATCTTCCTTTATTTTCAGCGTACTTGATTAGCAGAAAACGAATAAGCCTTTGAATGTGGTGGATGATAGCCTCCTCCTACAATGCGTCAATTCCTCAGCTTCTGGCAAAAGCGTTCTGATAACGTGTTGTAGGCCTATTTGATTGAATGATCTAGGGTTTAGAGAGAGAGGGGTTCGACAATATTGAGAGAGAAGAGAGATTAATTTAATTGTGAGGTGTATTTGATGCCTTTATTTATAGTAGTAGGATATGTAAAAACTTTTCCCTTTAGGATTACAACATTGAATAGGTAATCTACTCCTAAAAGGAATATAAGATACATTCTCAGATTCCCTAGGATTTACACAATCACTTTCATATTCTAAATATGACTACAACAGTGGGTACATTATTTTCTTGCTATGATTTTGTGAAGAACAATATTATTCTAATATTTATTTTTAAGTATTTATTATATTTTAAAGATATTATTTGAATTTCGTTTAAATTTCATAATATGTGGGACATTAAATGCACAAATGCATGAGTTAAATATCTTAAATGATGTGAAGATTTACCCTCAAATTCAAACATGTGGGCAATGCTATCTTGCACTATTGTTCTAACAATTAAGTTGATTAGGGATTGGAACCAAAATGATCCTATAAATTATGAGAATTTATTTTATGGAAAAATACATATCAACAAATTGTATTAGAATATTTTTGATAAAGTCCACAAATGTTGGCGAATTCAATACTAAATTAGGTTGCCCATTATGCGACTTAACCGAACTTCATCTCCCCTTAATGTAAAAATATCGATGTACTAAAAAAATAAAAAATAAAAAGTCCACAAATCATTTTACTATCTTTTCACGTTAAAAAACTTACCAAAGTGAGATGATGAGGTTAATTAATAGCTAAGGTTCTCATTTGTCATTTCATTTCGGAAAATTTTATGTGAACCTATTTAACTCCTATCAATACCCAACTTAAAATTAAAACGTTAAATGTCTTTTTTACCGTATTGCACAATTACCATAAAATACAAGATGAAATTAACTATAAAAGTAACATTTACCAATAAACCGACCCTCAATAATCAAACTCTACCATCACACAATCTTTATCCTACATTTATTCTGGTTAAAACCCTCAGACATTCTCATAGAGAAAACAAGCTCTTTTTTGACTGATGGATATTGATTTTGAAGTTTTGAATCCTCCAACTAAGTTATAAATCGATTTATGCAAGTTTTTTTTCGTTTGATTTCAATTTTTTTAGAATTTATATGTGAATTGTCTACAAAAAGGGACTTTGTTAACCCGATGTGTGCGAAACAAAAGAAAGAAAAAAATGATTTATGCCAATCAAGTTTTATTCGTTTGATTTCGAGTTTTTAGAGGGTTAAGGAGTGTAAGGTTGTAGCCATATGCGATTTTCCATGGACTCTGCAAATGTGGTTTTTGTAAGGTAGCCATACGATTTTCCATGGTTGCGGCGTGCGTTTTCGTACATGCATAATTTGTTTTCCCGATAAAATTTTAATTTTTGTTGTAAAGATGATTTCTTTTGTTTTTCCCGATAATAAGCACTTATTACATGATTTTTTATTTTTTGAATGGGTGTAAAGGAAATTTACATATTGAATTGGTTTGTGAGAGTAGTTTAAATAGTAAATTAGGTTTAAAGAATATTGATAATTTAAAAAAAAATAAAAAAATAAAAAAACTTTAACGAAAAACTCCTTGTACTGTTCACTTTAACACGAAAAATCATATTTTTACATTAAAAAGTCAATTATGATACTATTCATTTTTCCCTTTATTTTGTCCTGATTCTTAAAACTCAAAGTTTTCAAGTTATTTTCATTAGTTTTCCTTAAAAAAAGGGGTAACATGGTGGAGAGGGAAATTATGTGAGTTTAAATAAAATTTTCCTTTCTTCATGGCTATTTATCCTCTACAATTTACTATTTTTGTCAACCATAATTTTTTCAATTTCATATAATTTATGTGAAACAAATTAATTTTTAGCGTATAATTTATTATATTTGAGTCTTATATAGTGGTAATGTGGATGTGTTTAATACTGAATGTTTAAATAATGTTGATGAGTTTGACATCGAATGTATATGTAATGTGGATATATAGGTTTCGTTACCTTGGAGAGGTGATGTAGATAGGATTTGTTTAAATATTGATAAGGTTTCAATTGACTATGCTCTAAGTATCCATATTTTGATGGCATTGAGTTTTTTTAATACATTCTATATTATATACATCATGGAGTGAGAGAGTGGGTTAAATTTTACAATGAGCTTGCCATAATAATTTAGTTTGAATTCGCCTTTGACGAGAATGAATCTAAAACCTTTCACTTATAAGTGGAGAGAAATATCACTTCATCGTAGTACTAAGTTGTTTTTTATTTTTAAAATAGACATTCAATTCTCCCTCAACAATAGGATTTAGGACTAACAAATTGTTTCTTATGGTGACAATGCAAGCTTTCAAAATCCAAAAGGTATAATTTGACCAAATAATGCATTTAATAAATATTTTAAAATTGTTTTTATATTCATCTAAAATGGCAAATTGGTGAGAAACAATCAATTGAATAGACATTAGTTACCAAAACAATTAATTTGGGATTTCCTTGGTGAGTTGAGTGGGTCTAAATCAAAATACCCCTTTATATATTATTATTTTTTTAACAAATAATATTATCCATTAAGGAGGTGTCTTACAATGGGTTAGTAATAATGTAGTTTAAATTAGCTTTTGACGAGAATTCAACCTAAGATCTCTCATTTACAAGTTAAGAGAAACATCATTAGACTGTAGTACTAAGTGGCAAATGCCTATTTATTTTAAATATAGTGTTTTGAAGCAAATGTAGCGAAGTAGTGTACTGGAAGCAGCCTCTTTTCTGCTTCAAAACTCTGTTTTTTTTTCTTTGCCATTTCTAAGCTCTTGGGACGTTTCGATAGAGAATTTTCGAGTATCAAGAGATTTAGGTTAAAATGGTTATAAATGTAATACAAAATATGTTAGGGAGATATTTGAAATGACTGCTCTTTTGCAAGTAGTTATTACAAATCTCTCTTGTGTTTCTAAGTCATTTCCTATCAAATGTTTTCTGGTTTCCCGATCTTCGAAACCTCAGATTTATACAAGTTCGTATACAATATGTACCTATTTGACGGAAATACTGTTTCATGTGTAATTCGCATCTGGTGTATGGGGAAAAGGAGACAACTTAAACAAAAATATGCAAATATACGTATATAAACACATTCCCCATACACATGTATATTTATATATATGTGGCCATAAAGATTGAAGGTTAGATGAGATATATGATAGCACAGAATTGTTGAAGAAAAATGAGGATCTATTAAAGGCATATTCCTATTGTTTGTTGTTATTAAACAAAGGATTATATATGTTGGAGAACAATTCAGAAACAAACAAAAATAACAGAAATAAACAGAATTTAAAATTCTAATATTTTATTTACCAAATATACTTGATGTGCAGAATGAAATTATACAATAAATACATAAACTAATATAAAATATCAATGATACTAACTTGATCACAGAAGGTAGAGGCTAGCGTAAAAGCTATGTCCTTCGTACAGTATTTTCGTCCCACTCTTGTGCTTGTGGTTCTACAACGTCTGCTCGACCAAGATACAACTACCTAATTCTACAACCCGCGCTAGATTATAGAACTCTAGCGAATTGTTTTGTGTGTTTACTCTCTGGAAATTTTGTACGAAAGATAAGGAGGAAGAAAAGATGATTCTCACTTGGATACTGTGATTGCAGATATATAGGCTGTTTCACACCCTTTCAAATACCTATTCAGTGTATTTGAAAGTACACAACTCTTTCTAATAGCTGTGTCTTTTAATCAAAACGTACAACTCTTTCTAATAGATGTGTCTTTTAATCAAAACGTTTTTTAATTAAAAAAACTTAATCCGAAAATTAAAATTAATGAATCTGATTAATTTTAAATTCCAAGGCCCCAAGTGCCCAAGGCCCTTGTCTTGATTAATTAATATTAATTGTAATTAGGCTATATTATATTTAAGCCTAATCCACACAATCATAAGGCCCAAGTCTTCAATCCATTTCCAAATGATTCAAGTTCTAATTACTAAGAAAAAGGAATAAGGCTATATAAAGGCTTATGAAAAAATATTATTGACCAATGTGGGACAAGAGAGTCTCAAACTCCAACAATATACTCAATTATACTAAAGCTTATGATGCGTCAGCATCAAGGGACTTAAAAAAAAAAATTAAATAATTCTCTGCCTAATAACAACTAACAAGCCCTAGCTAAATATAATTATTACCAACAACCAAGTGGGTTTACTAGTTATAACTTTAATGTCGGCCTACAAGATGGTTAATTAAATTAATTAATTTGGGTGCTAATATGATCCACAAATTGAGCTTCAGAAGCAACTTCATCACCTCGTTAGAATTTTTATTTAGAGTGAATGATTAACAAGAGGTCTTAGTCTCTAGCAAGTTGCAGCAGCTAGTGGTTGGAATGACAAAAACTAAAAAGACCCAATTAATTGAAGTATCTTGGAAGGTATCTATCTCTTTCTGTTTCTAATATGAACTTTCTTTGTCTGCTTAATTATAATTAAACATTAGTTAGAGAGTGACATTCCATCTGCATAGAAAAGGCTGCAGCACATGATTAATCAATTGATTAATGATGGCTATGCACGGGAGCCGGGGGTTTTGTAGAAATGAATTTGAATGAATATATATATATATATATATATATATATATATATATATATATATATATATTAGATTGCTTAAGAGGAGGGATCTCTATTTAAAAAAAAAAAAATAGGGATACGCTCTTTACCGTTAAATTAGTTTTAATGAAATTATGTGGTTGAAATTAAAACACAGGCCACACAATCTCAATCACACAATTTCATTAAAGTTAAATCTAACGGTGGGTAGTGTGTCTCTATTTTTTCAGAAAAATGGGGATCCCTCCCCTTAAGCAATCTATATGTGTGTGTGTATATATATATATATATATATATATCTTTGCTAATTCTAGGATTACATTATTCATAAAATCCTTCTACACTGACTCTTGCCTATGATTCTGGGGTCAACGATAATTCCGCTTGATCTCTTCTCTCTCTATGCTTCTCATATCTTCTAAACATCTTAGATCGTCCGGTTGTGTCTCTTTCTCTCAAACTCGGATATGTGAGAGGCGGTTTCGTGAAATGAAGTGGTGATTTTTGTCTCTTTTATCACGTTCATGCTTGAATATGTGCATATTGTAGGAGAATTTGGGCCAGATATTTGAGTTCAAATTGGCCTAGAAAAGTTTAATTGGAAGTGGTTTGGATGTCTTAGTTTATATACGATTGAAACTAGGAATTGATCCTAAATTACTCACTTATATTAAAACTGGGAGACAATGTTGGTTTCCTACAAGGGGTTATAATTAGAGATTCATATGGATTGTTTGTCTATATAAATAGTGGTAGCTGCTCTTACCGAAGAACACACATATTATTGGACTTAAGCCTATTGTAAGTTGAGTATATTATTTCTGCAAGAGAGGGAGAAGCTTACTATTGAAATCCGCTATGACTTCGTCATCTTTGTTTGTTATAGGTTTGATTTATTTGTAAATTTCAAGCTTGTGCTTGTATACAAATGCAAAACCTAGAAGAGGGTATATAATTGATTGCTGTAGTCTTGAGGTTCCAATCCACATTAACTAATTTAGAAAGAAAAAAAAAAGGCAGTAGACCGTTTCAATGAACCTTTATGTATTAGAACTGCAACTGAAAAACTCCTTTAAATTTTGAGGATCCTTCTGATATTATAGTTGAGTTTATTCAACTAAAACTATCGTTTCCATTCAGCCAAAATAAAATCTAATTTTGTAATGATTTAAAATAAGATGAATCTAATTAAAAACCTTGTTTGGTGCATTTAATCAAACAAGGTATGGGAAATATATGCCTTCTTGAGATGGCTTTCTCAGTCATTAGGCCCCTCCAAGTGGACTTGCTTACACTCACTAATCACTATGCATTTTGGCCCATTTGGTAAACGTGCTGCAAGATCTGCTAGGTTTTGCGTTAGCAGAGGATGTTGAATAATTGCCAAAACCCTAGTTCTTCTCAGCAGCCAAAGCCGAAAGCTTAGGTCAGCCAAATCACGATCAGTTTGTTTGTGATTGATGGATCCCCCTGTCTTATTCCCTTGCATGTCACGTCATAGCATCATACTGAAATTAGGGCATAACACATGACATTACTTACAGTACGTTAATGATCTGATTAGTCTGATATGAATATGATAGCTGGACGTCAGATTTAATTTCCTTCTGGGATACAGTGACGACGTCATATCCTGCTCCCACGGACATTCCATTCCAGAGTCCCTTCAGCATTACACCACTTCTAAGGCGATGATCAAATTTCATTTTTGTGTGCTATAATGCATATATGCGTGTCCTATGCTGGGGTATACAACAACTGAGGTGATAAAATTGACAACCCTGATTCTTCAACAGCTAGCCATTACCCTAGCTTGATATACATTGTTGGATCATTTCTCTAATATATACCTTAAACTTTTGAGGCAATGATTTTCTAACATGGTATTAGAGCCCCCATCCCCCACATATTTTCAACTACTTACCTTCGGGTGCTACACTTGTTCCACTGTGCTACTATGCACGTGTCCGATTGTCTCTCCATCTACATCATGGTGGCTGAATAAGAGGGAGAGTGCTAATTTAATACTTTGTTGACACATTTCCTTATAGGGTTAAGCTTTTGGGCAGTTCTCTAATATATTATCTATGTTCTTTTTTTAAGATAAATGGAGCTCCTTATCAGCCTGCGGCTCAGTGCTCCCTTTCCTCAACAGCAGCCTGCTCAAGTTTCTGCTGCTACTACGACTCCGGTGGGCGGTGGCTGGGCCAAATAAGAAGATGGTTACTCCAGCTGATCCCACAACAATTCCAGTTATTTAATCCTCATTGTTTGAGTTAATCCTAAATCTGCTACATACTTTGATGAATGATGACCATTCTTATTCTTGATTTCTTAAGGAAAATTGTCCAGAAAACAATTTCTTGAGGAAAGGCTACAATATCATCGTTTGGTTTAGTTGCCTAATTGTTTCTAATATCAAATTATATGACTAATGGTCATATTTAATTTCTGGAGCTTAGCAGAATGTTAGTTCCTAATACATATTAGTTTTCTTCAAATTGGATAAACAATGGCAATTAACTTGGACAAAGAATAAGGTGAAAGAAATTTCATTCAAGTCCTTTAGTGGGCCAATTATGTTTTGAACTCCTCCATACAAAATTCACTTAAATTACAAACAGAAAAAATGGGCAAACAAGACACTGTGGGGCAAGAACAGCAAAAATAAAAAGTTGATTTCATGTTTTATTCAATGGAAAAAAAAAAATGTAGAAACCCTAAATCCGCTTCATGCGCGTGAAGACTCTTGACAATGCACTTCATTCTCACACTAAATCCGATCATTTGCACACGGAAAAGGGCTACATGAGCTTGAGGTGCACTTGATGCTCATACTCATCTTGTATGCTTCAAAGAAATGGAAACATCACCGAATCAATGGTTCTAAGTAGCAAAATATTAGTGTAAGATATTTCTTTTCTTCATGGCTTGAATGTTATTTAGGGACTGAAAGGGGCAAAGACAACCACGGAGTTGTGTCCGCCAAAGCCGAATGAATTTGAAATAGCTGCAAGTGGGAGATCTTTGATTAGCCAAGGGAAACTACGTATCTTGTAATACAAGGAACTTAGAAACTATATTTTGGCATATTTATGAGAGTGTGTAAAAGCACTTACCAACGTTAACCTCATGTTGCTTCTTCACATTCGGGACAGTGTCAATTGTAACAGTAGGCTCCAAGTCCTACGAACCACAAGTATTAGTAAGTGTTGAATTAAAACAGCATAATTTGATATGAAAAAAATGAAGCAAAAGCAGGGGAAAGTGAATGTAGTGGGGAAAAAGCAATACATCTTGATTAATTGTAGGATGGAGCCAGCCAGTGTTGATTGCTTTAATGGTTGCAATGGCTTCCAATCCCCCAGCAGCTCCAAGACCGTGTCCGATCATTGACTTAAACAAAAAAAAAAAGAAAAAGATAATTGGAATGACCTGTTTTCGTGTGATAAGTTTAGTGTAAAAATAATCCGTCTTGCCGGATTTTAGTGGGAAATAGTATGCACACTGAGTTACTAAATCATTTCTTTGAGAGTAAATATGTAAATGGAATTCAGGTTCTTGCCTTGGTCCCGTTGATCTTCATCTCGGACGTGTCCTTAAAGACCTTTTTGATTGCATTAAACTCAGCCAAATCCCCTGCTAATGTAGATGTTGCATGAGCATTCACATAGTTCACCTGTGAATCATAGTTTGTCCACACAAAAAAATCAGAATCTCGAATGGCCATAGATACATTAATTGGCGAATAAAAATTTCCTTAGTTTTGGAGAACAACAAATGCTCTTACCTCTTCAGGGGAAACTCCAGCATCTTCTAAACTCCTGGTTATGCAAGACGATACACCAAGACCATCTGACCTAGGATCAGTCATGTGATGAGCATCGCACGTCACAGCACCTCCTAAGTACTCTGCAATTATCGGTGCTCCTCTTTTCAATGCACTCTCCAAGCTCTCCATAACCTTTGCAGAACGAAAAAACAAATATTCAGTAAGATCCAGGATCCATACACAATGTAATCATATGTAAAGTCACACTACAGAAGAACGATATATGATTTTTTAATTACCAGTACACCAGCACCTTCTCCCATAACGAAACCATCACGATTTTTGTCCCATGGTCTGGAAGCTCTGTGGGGTTCATCGTTTCTCTGAGACAAAGCCCGGCAAGCAATAAACCCACCAACACCAGTGGGCATGACTGCAGCCTCAGTTCCACCAACTACCATAATATCTGCTTCACCTCTTCTAATGTGATTCGCAGCTGCGTAAAAGCAGTAATTTGCGGTGGCACAAGCAGTGGAGATGGAGTAGTTGGGTCCCATTAAGCCAGTGTCAATTGCTAACAAAGCCGACCCCATGTTGGTAATGGAGTAAGGAATGAAAAATGGACTAATCTTTTTGTATCCCTTTTGAATAAGAGATTCAACTCCAGCGCTGAAAGCTGTTAAGCCTCCCATGCCAGTCCCCACAATCACTCCGATCCTTGTTCTATCCATCTGTTAAAACAAAAAATCAATGTATCAGATAAGTGTTCAACGCTATAACGGGCGAGAAAACCTGAAATGCATTTTTCAGATGGTAAGAATGTGACCGACAGTTTGGAGAACTTCAGGTCCAAGGTTGGCATCTTCAAGGGCCTTTTTGCCAGCAACAATACCGTATCTCCAGCAATCATCTAGACGGCGATCATTCTTCCCATCAATGTAGCCTTTGGAGGAGAAAGCACGTATCTGTCCAGCGAACCGAACTGAGAAGGTTGAAGCGTCAAACCTATCTATTAGAGTGATCCCACTCTCTCCCTCCAGGAGTTTGTTGTAGAATGTATCAATGTCACTTCCGAAAACTGAGACTAGACCCATTCCTGTTATTACAGTTCGTTTCTTGGGATCAGTTTCTCTTTTGGGACCAGAAACAGTTGAAGACGCCATGGCCTTGATTATCCTGCATTTTGGTGCTGAGAATGGAGAACTAGATTAGAACTGGACACCCAATTGAGAAAAATCACTTCTCTGATCCTTAACCAAAGCACCAAACCAATACAAATGCCCCACAATGAGAAGAGGACATTCGAATTAATTAGATGAGTTGATAAGGTAAGTTCTTTTGCAATATATCTCGCGTGTTAGGTTGTCAGATTGGAGTATAGGCCTCAAACTCGAACAAAAATAAACTTGATAAATAGTTCAGAACTTCAGGTTGATCAGACTGGATTTCTCAAGATAAAACTTAATAGTAGTAGCAAGGGCACAAAACAGAAGAATTAGAAGAAGGATGGACCAATTTAGCATATTTATAAAGTAACAAGCTTTTCAATATTGTAAATTGAGAATCAATTTAGGAACAAACTAAACTAATATCCAACCATGCTTGAATCTCAAGCCTCACTACAGCTAGGAAAGATGTCATAGACACTGCATTTGGAAGGAATATCCTTAGCCCTTCCCTTGAAAATAGTCGTTCCTAGTTAATTACCTGCTAATTGATTTTATAGTGGAACCTCACTTCCTTTAATATCATTTTTAATCTCTATCACTTATAATAACTATAATGCCATTGCATCATAAAAACAGAAGGTAAAAAAAAAGGAAAATTGACAATAACAGAAGAGAGTTTATTTACCTGAGGTAAAACCCAAGCCATTTGACTTGTTACCATTTACAGGCATATGCATGGTCTCCACTTGCCTAAGCCCATCAAACTGTGCCATGGAAGCTCCATTAATGCCCCCAGCTTCTCTTGATCTAAACAGCACACCAGAAGAACAAGGACCAGCAATACCAGCCATGATTTCTTCTCTCTTCCTCTCTCTCCTCTTCCTCTTCCTCTCTCTCTCTCTCTCTCTCTCTCTCTAACTATTTTTCCAAAACAAGAAGAGGGTTTAATAGATAAAAGGAAACTCAGAAGGAGAGAGAGAGATATTTGGAGGAGGTAACAAAGAGAGGGTTTTGTTTTGTTTTGGCTTTAAATAATTTGGTTGGAAAATCCGCCACCTATCTAATTCGTTTAGAGAACAAAGTTTGAGGGCGATGATAGCAAAAGAGTCCTTCGATTGCTTTTGGTTTTGGTTTCATTTTTTTTTCTTTGCAGCCGCTTAACCACCACAAACAACCACTTGGGGTTCAACTTATTCAATGCAAATACCTAAAAAAAATGAAGAATTCAAATATTCTACAAGAAGAATTCACGTATTCAATGAAGGAAGGACATTATTATTGTTGTGGTTCTGGGTGCCTTGCCCTTCAATGCTTACCTGTTCCTGCGGTACTTTATTACAATGTTGCCTACCTACCTAAATGCTATGCACATCGTCTATTTGTCAATTGTTTCCACTGTATCTTTCTCCAGATAACATCACTTTCTCCTAGACCTGGTATTAGTGTCGGTTTTTCGTGTTCATATCGTTTTTATGACATATATGATATCTTAACAGGTGGTATCGTATAATACCCGTTAAAATGAACAGATAATAAGATCCAACCAGAATCGACCCGTAATCTTAACAGGTAATATAACCCGACTCATTAAAGAAGATATATTTTAATCAATAAATAATTAAATAAAAATATAATACTAGAAACATAAATGAGATCAAAGAATTCAACGGTAAGAGTTTAATATCACATAAGTGAGATTAAATCCTATGGCTAGTGTTGTAGTAGGGTTTTCAAATAGTTTTTTTAATAATGTAGAAGTGAGAGAAAAAAAATATACAATTAATAGTTCAACCAATCTACCTTTTGTAATGAAAAAATAATTGAGGTTTTACCCTAATAAAATCAATTGACGAATTGGAGGAGTAGTCAACTCTCTATAAGCACATGAAATGTCTTCTTATTTTTTACCGATGCACTATTATTAAGAAGTTGAACTACTTTTCATTTACCATAAGAGCAGTGTGAATTTCACTTTATTTTGAATAAAAGCTCAATACTTATCATACTGCTTGGAATGATTTCTATAATTCCTTGCATACTCATGTTTATTATTTTTAGTATTTAGACAAATCAAAGGAGAATAAACATAGTTAAATAGGAATGTACTTTTGATGAGTCAATATTTTGATATATATTTTACCCTAATCTTAATATTAATTTATTGATTATTTTGTGTGAATTTTAATACTTTAAATCATATTTATAATGTAGGACATTCGACTTGCTCTTGAGCATAAAGTAATCAAACAGACTAATTTTGGAGTGATTCCGATTGGAGGATGTTCGTGAGTCTATCAAGATGATTGTGTCAAAGTTTAAGATTTTCTACCAAGCCGTTTGACCATGGCAAAGAAAAGAAGTCTCAACGCACAACTTTCCTAAATTGATGTTTTTGGACGTTTTGGATATTTTGGAGGTCAAGATGGCATAATTTGAGGAAGATTCCTTCTAAGGATTCATAGGGACGTCTTCAGCTGTGACATCCCACATCGCCCAGGGGAGTGATCCTTATATGTATATTCTCATCCCTACCTAGTATGAGGCCTTTTGGGAGCTCACTGGCTTCGGGTTCTGTAGGAACTCCGAAGTTAAGCGAGAAGGAGGCTAGAGCCATCCCATGATGGGTGACCCATTGGGAAGTTGCTCGTGAGTTCCAAAAACAAAACCGTGAGGGAATGGTAAGCCCAAAGTGGACAATATCGTGCTACGGTGGTGGAGCGGGCCCGGGAAGTGATCCGCCTCGGGCCGGGATGTGACAATTTGGTATCAAAACCTAACCCTGGTCGTGGTGTGCCAACGAGGACGTCGAGTCCCTAAGGGGGGTGGATGGTGACATCCCACATCACCCAGGGGAGTGATCCTTATATGTATATTCTCATCCCTACCTAGCACGAGGCCTTTTGGGAGCTCACTGGCTTCGGGTTCCGTAGGAACTCCGAAGTTAAGCGAGAAAGGGGCTAGAGCAATCCCATGATGGGTGACCCACTGGGAAGTTGCTCGTGAGTTCCCAAAAACAAAACTGTGAGGGAATGGTAAGCCCAAAACGGACAATATCGTGCTACGGTGGTGGAACGGGCTCGAGAAGTGATCCGCCCTGGGCCGGGATGTGTCATCAGCTTTCAAAAGAGACCTTTTGGGACCAAATCAGAGTTGATTTGGTCGGTCAAAGGTCTGATTTTTTTTTTTAGAATTTCAGTTCAAATAAGAAACATTTTATTTGCTAGTTTATTATTTTATTATGTTTCCTAGTTTTATTGTAAGACCTTTTAGGGTTTTATTTTGTAGTACTATAAATAAGGATATTTAGCCATTAGGGTTAAGAAGGGAGACACACTACTTTAGAGAATTTCAGACTTTTTACCTACAAGGTGTTTTCTTTTCATGTTCTTAATAATATTTTATTTTATGATTGTTTGTAACTAGTTTCTTTTGTTAGGACGAGGCCACGAGCCTTAGCAAAAATATGTAGTTTCTTTTCATTTTGCTTATAATATTATGCATGCATGTTTTAAATTATTAATCACCAGTGTAAATTATCTAATTGTCTTAGTGTTCGTGACCATTAGGATATTTAGAAAAGTAATTTGATGCAATTTTGGTCGGAAGGTTCCCTGAAATTGGCGCTGGCTTCTTGTGGTTAATAATTGTAATTTCACTTAAGATGAACACCACGTCTTAAGGGTTGCATGGTTTTTCAAAGGATTTTCACAAAGCTTAGTGAGTCTTTCATGTTCATATTTAAACCAAAGGTCTAGACGGGTTACATGTTAGATATACGTTCTATGTTGGAGGTTCCACATAGGACATACTTTAGGAAAACCTAACCTTCAAAATATGCATGGGTAATTCATAAGTAATTGGAAGAACTATGTTAGGTGATGGCAAAACCCTAGTGTCTCTTTAAATTGATTTTCATTAAATTGTTTTCTAGCTGATTTATTTAATTTTTTTTATTAAATTCGTTTTTAATAATTTAAGTCACAAATCAACATTTTCCAAACTTTGTTTTAAAGAGTTAATTAAGAATTAGTTTAAATACAAATTAGTCATTCAATTCCTGTGGAAACATCTTGCTTGTGCCGTTTATACTACAACTACCTTATTCTCTTAGAAGTATTTTTATGTGTTTTTATCCCTACTTTTGCAAGTAGTAAAAATCCTATTAACAAGCTCTACAACTTTTGTGAAGAGGTAAACTCCGAAATTGCCACCATAATCCCATAAACCATATATTTAAATTTAATCGTCATTGTCGTTTATGTTTACACTCTATTATTCTCACCAAATTTCGTTTTTCAGATTTTCTTTTTTGAAAACATGATCTTTTAGCGAATGCAGATAGATGAACGGTTTGGCTCGTTGACATCATGTTTAGATTTTTACGGTTAGTGAAAATATTGCTCTGAGTTTATAAAGTCTCTAGGAACTATATAACATTGACTCATATTTCAATTAACTGTAAACATCAGAACATGACATCAAGGATCCAAACCGTTCATTTTTATGCATCCGCTAACACATCATATTTTCAAAAAGAAAATCTGAAAAACGAAATCCGGTGAGAAGAGTAGAGCATAAATGACACTCTACTGTTAAATGTAAATCTAGGGTTTATGGATTACGGTGTCAAATTTTGGAGTTAACCCCTTCACGAAAGGTGTAAAGGTTGTCATTATGAGTGATTGTATATGTTTCATTTTATATTTTTCACACTTCTACATTAATGTTAGGAATTTTATTAATTTTTCATCCAAACAATGAACACTATTCATGAGGATTTGGAAGGTTTTAAAAACCAAAATGACGATGCAGCCATAGTCTAAATGTAGAGGATGCAACCATGAGCGCTTGTATATTATTTTCACACTTTTACATGAATAATTATGAATTTTTATTTATTTTGAACTCCTCTAAGAACACTACTCACAAGGGTTTGTAGTTTTAAAAATTTGGACGATGTACCAATCGTCAAAGCGTAAAAGATGCAATCACGAGCGTTTGCATATTTTTTCACAGTTGTAAATTAATTTTACAAATTTTTTAATGTGCTTTGGAATTTTTTAATCTCACTTATGTGAGAGTAAATACTATGGCCATAATACTAAGTTTTTTAGTGATTTAAAATTATCAAACTAACTTTTTTGTTATTCGAATGAAATGGGTTAGCTGTGAGTAAACTTGATTAACGGGTTCTTAGCGTGTGTCCCAATAACAACTTGATTAATTAATATGTTGACCCGACATCTTTTATTTTTGTATTGTTTTAAGTCGGATTAATAAGTCGTGTAATAAATAGTTATATCTACTTTCTCTATACGTTTATTTGGGAAGAAGGGGGAAATGATACTAAAAATGTTTATGCATGAGATAAAACATATTTGGTGCCCAAAGCACATGCCATAAAAAAGCCCCGATCGACAAGAATGCTAGTTAGGCACACGCGGGCTTGGCCTCGCATTACATGCAAGTGGCGTGGCCTCGGTAACTTCGCTCAGTAGATGAGACACCGCATTCGCTTACGGGCCACTTAACTAAGCATGAGGAAGAAGTCCAGCATGATATCCAATGTGACGCGTTGATGTTGGTTGCATTAATTTTCCATAGGTACTGCAAGAGCTTTTGGGTGAAATCCTAACGGCCCAAGTTGCCAACTGTCTTAGGCCCAGCCCAGGGACAGGCCTCTCTACTGCCCATTTATATATATAAAACTATTTGGCCACTGGTTAACAATGGTTTCGTGGTGTAGTTGGTTATCACGTCAGTCTAACACACTGAAGGTCTCCGGTTCGAACCCGGGCGAAGCCACATCCTATTTTGCGCTTAATCCTTTTTTTTTTTTTCTTCCTGTCTAGCGTATTGACTCGACTTCACCGAGCGGGGCCGGTCAAATGTAGATCCAATTCAAAATCTCAGTGGACCCTTCTTATTTCCACCTATGTAGATTTAAGGGTTTGAATGTTGTTGGCAGTTGGATCTACTAATATTTCAATACTTTTGTTTTCAATTGCCGACTTGCTTAGTGTACAATCTTGCAACATCAACACATTGACGGACACATCATGAGATACAATCCTAATGGTGGGTTATAGTGTAGGTCTGCATTTTTATCTGTTTTGACTAAGGTTTTAAAACGTAAGGACCATCTCCAAACTCATAATTTTGAACCTAACCCTCGTATTAAGGGCTTTAAAGCTAGTTGCAGAGAATGAATTAATGAAATGAATTCATTGTTATGTGATGTCACTAACTCAATAATGTATTGCTCCATTTAAGTTTATACTCACATGACAATGCCTTTTTGGATCGAGACGTCATTATAGCAGCAAACTCATTCTATAAAAGTTGCTCTCATAATTATGACCAACTCTTGTGAGTAGAGTAATATTTTTTCACCTTATAATGCTTGAACCAAAATTTTCCTTTGATTTTTTCTTATTGGCTTTTATGCACGCTCGTTCGCGCTCACAAAAGGCCTTTTTAAATCACAAGAGCTAAGTGCGACTTATAGATATCCTCACAACGGTTGTTCACCAGTGGCCGCCGCATAACGTAATACAAGATCAGGGTCATTTGAGACCCATTTACTCAGCAAGTAGATGCCAGAGCCAACCACCACTTGACTCACGACATTAAAGCGATCTTACGCATGAAATGCCCTATAAAAGCCTCTACACAGAAGAAGCTCGCCCTTAAGGTGAAGGGCGCGAGGTGACAAAGATCTCAATAGGTGCGGTTTTTTTAATTTATTATTTTTATTAATTTTACTTTTTTATTTTTTTTTTTGGTCTATTTGAGGTCAACTTTGAGATCGATATGGAAGAGTCAAGTATGTCTGAATACATAACGAAGGTGTGGACTAATCAGTTTAAGGAGTGAAAATGTGAGCTGCATAAGTACTACAACACTTGTGCATCTACAACTGAAGCTCTGATCGACCCACTTCAAAGTTTGTAGAAATGATGAACGGCTGACATTGACTCAATGGTCATTCCCAGAGTTAGGAATTTATGGTAAGTTTTTTCAAGTTTCATGTCATTATTTATTTATTTTTTTTATTGGGATCTTTTGATATAGACGCCTCAATTTTAAATTTTTTAAATCAAACATCCATGCCCTTTAGTGATTTTATTAAACTTTTTTTTTTGTCATAATTTTGGTCCTATATGCACATTATATTGTAACAAATTTCCTATAATTTAGCCTTTTGATTACACTCTCATCCGTTAGAGATAATTGTCAAAAAAAAAAAAAAAAAAAAAAAAAAACAAAGTTGGTTAGATTCAATTTATTTTCACAATAATGCTATAATTTAGCAATATTTATCTATGATTTAAGATATTTTCTTTCCAAAATAGTTTAAAATATTTTTAAATCCCCAAAAATCAAACATACCGAAATAAGTTTTTCTTTTACTACGTTAAGAGAAAATAGGATTGAGAATAATATAAACGTACGAATACAAAATGTGTACAAAATAAAATGTACGAAAATAAAAAAAATGTACCAATATTAATAATATGTATCAAATCAAACGTACCAAAAATTACAAATAAGCATACCAATTAATGATTTTTGTAAATTCAAATGTATCCGCATATAATAATAATAATTCGTCAACAACTATACTTAAAAAAATAATAATAATTTCACAAACAAATTAAAAAAATTACACAGAGGTTTTATGTTGATCACCAACTATTTGAAAAAAAAAAAAAACCATTTGGAAAAAGAAATAATATTAAATGTTTGCATAAAAAAATTGTGATAAAAAAAACATATTTGGAAGAAGAGAAAATATAGTTTAATTAATAATATCTCCACTAAATAAAGAAAATTTGTGACATCCCGAACCTAGCTCCACTTCACCGTAGCATGATATTGTCCACTTTGGGTCTCGACCACGCCCTCACGGTTTTGTTTCTGGAAACTCACACGAGAACTTCCTAGTGGGTCACCCATCCTGGGCTGCTGTCGCGAACTCGCTTAACTTCGGAGTTCCAATGGAATCCGAAGCCAGTGAGTTCTCAAATGGCCTTGTGCTATAGGAGGTGAGTATGTACATATAAGGCATAAAGGATCCACTCCCCTAAGTGATGTGGGATGTTACAATCCATCCCTCTTAGGGGCCTAACGTCTTCGTCGACACACATCTGGCCAGGGATTAACACTGATACCAAATTGTCACATCTCGGACTCGGCTCCACTCCACCGTAGCACAATATTATTCGATTTGGGCCCCAATCACGCCCTCACGGTTTTGTTTCTAGGAACTTACACGAGAACTTTCCAGTGGGTCACCCATCTTGGGATTGCTCTCGCACAAACTCACTTAACTTCGGAGTTCCAATGGAACCCGAAGCCAGTGAGTTCCCAAAAGGCCTCATGCTATAGGAGGTGAGCATGTACATACAAAGCATAGAAGATCCACTTTCTTATGCGATGTGGGATGTTACAAAAATGCATCATACAGAAAAAAGGATAAATTCAAAAATTATTTTAATTTTAAAAAATAGAGGTGACTATTGATCAAATCACTTTAATTAAATTTTAAAAAGGCACAAATATTTAATCTAAATGATATAGAAAAACTGTAGGAGATTCTAAGTTTCCTTTTTTTATTTACATTGGAAATCAAGGGCAAATATGACTAACCGGTAAGCTTATGGTTGGGTGATTTTCCTCATCTAGCTCTCAACTTGCAAGGGGGACGTCTTCTAGAGAACAATGGTTGGAGATGAAGTACTTAGTGTGACATCCCACATCGCTCAGGGGAGTGATCCTTATATGTATATTCCTATCCCTATCTAGCACGAGACCTTTTGGGAGCTCACTGGCTTCGGGTTCCGTAGGAACTCTGAAGTTAAGCGAGAAGGGGGTTAGAGCAATCCCATGATGGGTGACCCACTGGGAAGTTGCTCGTGAGTTCCCAAAAACAAAACCGTGAGGGGATGGTAAGCCCAAAGCGGACAATATCGTGCTACGGTGGTGGAGCGGGCCTGGGAAGTGATCCGCCCCGGGCCGGGATGTGACAAATTGGTATCAGAGCCAATCCCTGGCCGGAAATGTGCCGACAAGGACGTCGGGCCCCTGATGGGGGTGGATTGTGACATCCCACATCGCCTAGGGGAGTGATCCTTATATGTATATTTCTATCCCTACCTAGCACGAGGCCTTTTGGGAGCTCAGTGGCTTCGGGTTCCGTAGGAACTCCGAAGTTAAGCGAGAAGGGGGCTAGAGCAATCCCATGATGGGTGACCCACTGGGAAGTTGCTCGTGAGTTCCCAAAAACAAAACCGTGAGGGAATGGTAAGCCCAAAGCGGACAATATCGTGCTACGGTGGTGGAGCGGGTCTGGGAAGTGATCCGCCCCGGGTCAGGATGTGACACTTAGAGACCGTGTTCCAGCAATAATAATATTTTTATTTAGGTTCAATATAATTGTACGAATATTTCAGTTTTAATATAAATTAAATAATTTTTTATATTGTGATTTCTTTTGAGATTAATATAATTAAAACTAATTAATTAAAAATTTTACCCGACCATTATCTTTGTCACATCCTGACCCGGGGCGGATCACTTCCCGGGTCCGCTCTACCACCGTAACACGATATTGTCTGCTTTAGGCTTACCATTTCCTCACGGTTTTGTTTTTGGAAACTCACGAGCAACTTCCCAGTGGGTCACCCATCATGGGATTGCTCAAGCCCCCTTCTCGCTTAACTTCGGAGTTCCTACGGAACCCAAAGCCAGTGAGCTCCCAAAAGGCCTCGTGCTAGGTAAGGATTGGAATATACATTTAAGGATCACTCCCCTGGGCGATGTGGGATGTCACAATCCACCCCCCTTAGGGGCCCGACGTCCTTGTCGGCACACACGCGGCCAGGTTTAGGCTCTGATACCAAATTGTCACATCCCGGCCCGGGGCGGATCACTTCCCGGGCCTGCTCCACCACCGTAGCACGATATTGTCCGCTTTGGGTTTACCATTCCCTCACGGTTTTGTTTTTGGGAACTCACGAGCAACTTCCTAGTGGGTCACCCATCATGGGATTGCTCTAGCCTCATTCTCGCTTAACTTTGGAGTTCCAAGGGAACCCGAAGCCAGTGAGCTCCCAAAAGGCCTCGTGCTAGGTAGAGATGAGAATATACATATAAGGATCACTCCCCTGGGCGATGTGGGATGTCACAATGGGTTCCCTTGGAACTCCGAAGTTAAGCGAGAAGGAGGCTAGAGCAATCCTATGATGGGTGACCCACTGGGAAGTTGCTCGTGAGTTCCCAAAAAGCCTCGTGCTAGGTAGAGATGGGAATATACATATAAGGATCACTCCCCTGGGCGATGTGGGATGTCACAATCCACCCCCCTTAGGGGCCCGACGTTCTCGTCGGCACATTTCCAGCCATGGATTGGCTCTGATACCAAACTGTCACATCCCGACCCGGGGCGGATCACTTCCCGGGCCCGCTCTACCACCGTAGCACGATATTGTCCGCTTTGGGCTTACCATTCCCTCACGGTTTTGTTTTTGGGAACTCACGAGCAACTTCCCAGTGGGTCACCCATCATGGGATTGCTCAAGCCCCCTTCTCGCTTAACTTCGGAGTTCCTACGGAACCCGAAGCCAATGAGCTCCCAAAAGGCATCGTGCTAGGTAAGGATTGGAATATACATTTAAGGATCACTCCCCTGGGCGATGTGGGATGTCACAATCCACCCCCCTTAGGGGCCCGACGTCCTTGTCGGCACACACGCGGCCAGGTTTAGGCTCTGATACCAAATTGTCACATCCCGGCCCGGGGCGGATCACTTCCCGGGCCCGCTCCACCACCGTAGCACGATATTGTCCGCTTTGAGCTTACCATTCCCTCACGGTTTTGTTTTTGGGAACTCACGAGCAACTTCCCAGTGGGTCACCCATCATGGGATTGCTCTAGCCTCCCTCTCGCTTAATTTCGGAGTTCCAAGGGAACCCGAAGCCAGTGAGCTCCCAAAAGGCCTCGTGCTAGGTAGAGATGGGAATATACATATAAGGATCACTCCCCTGAGCGATGTGGGATGTCACAATCTTCGTCGAGCATGTGTTTGTAATTTTTATTTATTTTTCTTTAAATTCCTTGCCCACGACTGCTTTGTCGAGTAATTTTTTTTTTATTTCCCTAAAAATACGACTTTGCCAGACTAAATAGTGGAAAAAATTGTTGGACAAATTGTACAATTTTGGTTATTTATGATACTATTCTAGCTTAACAATGAGTTTTAGTGACCAAATGCTATCATTGGGCAAGTTTATATTTGTCAGGTCAAGTTGGTCATTGTACTTGGCTCGACGAAATTGTCATCGGGCGAACAGTATTTGTCTGACAGGGTTTTAATATTCATCGGGTAGACATTTAGCGACGATTTTGTTCTAAAATTGACAGACGAATTTCTGTCAGGTAAAACATTAGGCGACAAAACTTTAATCCGCCCAAACCCTTTTGTCTGAGGGGTATTTTCTTTAGCGCTAGATTGTCTAATCTTATCGCGGAAACCAAAAACTCAAAAATAAAATAGAGCGGGCCCTTAAATGGTGCAAAACAATGGTGAAAATATTTTGCTAATTAATTGATATTTGAAAGAAAGGTACATAAAAATGGTTCAATGCATTCCACAAAACATGGAAGAGAAACAAAAGAGAAATGGACTGGAATACTACTAAATGCTTGTTTAGAAGTGCTTTTAAAATGATTGAAATATTTTAAAGAAAATATTTTTGAGTTCAAAAGTACTTTAATTGATACTTAAAATATTTTTGAGTTTAAAATGATTGAAAGATTTTAGAGAAAATATTTTTGAGTTCAAAAGTACTCTAAGTGCTTTCTGCAATAAGTAACATTTATGTGATTCTTGTATGAAGCACTTCAAGTACTCTTTCAAGATTCATTTACATTTTTATTAAAGATTGGTTCAAAAAATATTTTCACAAAAAACGCTTTTAACCATTTTAAAAATACTTATAAAGGAGTCATGAGACTTTTTTAACTCGCTGTTTTAACTGATCTTTCTCTGAATGTTAGAAATGAAATAAAATAATAACGCAAGAAAATTCGGTTGCTAAATAAAGGCTCGTGTGAAGTGACGAGGATCATTACAATTAGTTGGCCCATCAAACTTTTAATCTCATGCTTTTTTTTTTTTTTTTTTTTTCAAACCTTAGTGTTATGTAAATCAAACATAATTATAAGAAAAATACTAACCATAGACAGGAGTAAATTCACTTTCGTTCTAATGTTAATGAACAATAATGTTATTCATTAGTAAAAATATAAATAAATAAAAACTCTAGTGATCCGAAGTAGGAGATATTTCGGACTTCCAAAACTGTCAAATCTTTATTTTTATATTTTTTTTACTAAAAATTGAATCGCTAAAAGCGTTAAAAAAAAATTATACTCCAAAATATCATAAATTTTTAAAGATGTATAATGCACATAGTAACCATATGGTAAGATGACAACTGGGGCGATTCTATTAATGGATCTAGGTGGTCCTAGGACCACCTAGAAGTCCAAAGAAGCGTCTGTGAGGACCTTCGAGGACCACCCAACAATTTGGGCAGGTGGTGGAAAAGGGAAGATCACAATGAAGTGTAACAGAAGTTTTGAACCAAAAAGAAAGATCTAATTTTAAACGAAGAGGAACATAAAGAAGACCACCATGACTTTGTTGTTCTTGGACCTTGGTTCCAATGAAGGACTTTCCCTTTCATTTCCCACATGACCAACTCCCTATTTTTCTTTTTCTTTTTCTTTTTCAATTGTTATCCAATCATGTTATACCACAAAATAGCATTTTAATTAATAAAGGTATAGTTTGTTACTCAACCAATACTTTTATATTATGTTTGACACTTTTTTTTTGTCGAACACCTTTATTTATTTTTTAATTACTATAAATTCATACATCTGGACAAATATTTCGTAAGATTGTTTTTTTTTTTTGTCGAACACCTTTTTTTTTTTTTTTTTAAATTACTATAAATTCATACATCTGAAAAATATTTCGTAAGATACTGCGGACTAATGACCACTTAAGCTTTCATCTCATGTCATCAAATTCACTAAAGTACTAAAGCAAAAATTCTAATATTTTTGTATGTTACATGTAACGGTAAACCAATTATAATAACAAATTCTCAATACAAATATAGTTTTTTTAAGGCAAATAGGCACTCATTTATATGTCATAATAAATTTACTTAAACTTGTCTAGTCTGTTAGTCCTACCTAAATCATGTCTAAAGTCTAGACGCATAAGCCCTAGACAACTAGACTTCAGTTTGATACTCGACTAGCATTTAGAGTACCTCGATTAAAACCATTCGATATTAGAATTCTCCATCCATCATCAATTCTCAATCCGTCACCAGATGACAATCCACCATATCTTAGCTCCAAATGAAGCCCTTCACGTGTAGAGTCTTGATTTAGACGTGTAAACCCCCCATGGCCAAGTCATACATTTGATGTATACGCACACTATTACGCGTCCTCCTTGTCTATATTCCATTTTGTCCAAGTCTTAGCTCCCAAGCAATGAATACAACTTCACTAGTATGAACTCTCCCAATTTCCACCGGACCTCCTACACCTTCTAGAAACCGCAACAAAATCCAACCCCACTCCGCTCTCAATTCTCAAACACTGCCCCTCTCTCTATCTTCTCTCTCTCACTCCTCACTTTCTCTCTCCTCCTCTCCATCTGCCACATTAGCCCCCACTTCTCAACGCGTTTATGCTGTCATCACCTAACATCATCACCCCTACTTTTTAGTTCAAACTCAATAATCTCACGAAAATAAAAATTTCTTTTGTGATTTTCTTCCAATTTCGTTTCGAAAAAGTTAATTAAAAAAATATTTGTATATGTCTGCCTTTGACAAATCAACACGCAATCTTCAAACCCCTTTAACTCTCAGAAATTTCCTCCTCTCACGATCCCAATAGTAAATAAATTATGCCCTTTATTTAGCAATCCACTCCACACTTCTCCCCTCACATTTTCTCACCTCCCCTGTTTTTCTCTCTGCTTTTCTATCTACTCAGTCTTCTCAATCTCCATGCATACTGCATAAAATTCTAATCTTTCAATTACCCAGATCGATTTTTTCAGTTTTCTAAAAAACCCAGATCGCGATTTGTAGTTTTTAATCGAATTTTGATACAAAAATGGAGAACAACCAACAGTCGTTTTGGCAGTTCAGCGATCAGCTTCGAGTCCAAGCCTCCAATTTCGCAAATCTGAACATCAACGATTCGATTTGGAGCAATTCGTACAGCAAGAGGCCTGATGAGAGGAGAAATTTCGATATAAAGGTCGGCGGAGAAGTGAGTCCGATAGTTAATTTGACTCCGAAAGGGTCCGATTTCAACGGGTTCAACGACTCGTGGGTCGACAATCTGAAGCCGAAAGCGGCGTTTTCCGACGCGAACGGCAGTTCCAACGACGGATGGAACAGCTTCAAGCCGAAAGCTTCGGAGTTGAACAACGGATTCAACGACAACAGATGGAATAGCTTCAACCCAAAGGCTTCGGACTTCAGCGACAACAGATGGAACAGCTTCAACCCAAAAGCTTCGGCCTTCAACAACGCTTTCAACGACGGGTGGAAACTCCGCGGCGCTGCCGGGTCGGAGAATAGTGCCGTTGGTCTCAATGGCGGTTTCAACAAGGGGATTTACTCCAAGCCTGCAATTCACAACAACGTTATGAATTTGAAGCCGTACAAGAACAAGGCCCACGAGGAAGATCAGATTCATGGCGGGAAAACTGGGAAGAAGAATAACAACAACAGCAATCCCGGTAAGAAGAAATCCGGCGCCGGCGCCGGCGGCGATGACAATAACAAGGATGGCAAGAGTGGCGTGGATAAGAGGTTTAAGACGCTTCCGCCGGCCGAGTCTCTGCCTAGAAATGAGACCATTGGTGGGTACATCTTTGTCTGCAACAATGATACCATGCAAGAGAATCTCAAGAGGGAGCTTTTTGGTATGCCATTCCCCTATAATTTTTATTAATTTTTTTCCCATCATATTTTTGCTCAGTTTATTTTTATTTTTCTAAATTAATATTAGGTAGGGTTTGGATCTAAAAATTATTGTGAATTTGCAGGATTGCCTCCACGTTATCGTGATTCAGTGAGGGCGATAACTCCGGGGTTGCCCCTGTTCCTTTACAACTACTCCACCCACCAACTCCATGGTATTTTTGAGGTTTGTATTCCTCTGCAGCTGACATCTGTCCATTAGACTTTTATTTTATTTTATTTTTGAAGTAGTTAGAGTGGAATTTACTTGTTCTATTCAACTTTTGGCCATACTTCTAGACGGAAGTTTTTGTTCTTTGTTTGGAAGAAACGTCCCAACTACTAGTTTTACCTAATATTTGCTAAAACCTAACAACCTTTCTTGCGTGTTAATGTTTAGGCTGCGAGTTTTGGAGGGACCAACTTTGATCCGTCGGCCTGGGAGGACAAGAAGTGTCCCGGCGAGTCACGCTTTCCAGCTCAGGTTCGAGTTTTTCCTCGGAAAGTTTGTGAGCCACTCGAAGAGGACTCGTTCAGGCCAATTCTTCACCACTACGACGGCCCTAAATTCCGACTTGAACTTAGCGTACCCGAGGTAATGCCCACATAACCAAAGCTCACTACTTGGCACATTTGTGTGATGATAACACTCTTGTTGCTAATCCATGTATTACAATATGGGTTGACAGCGATTTTATGTGTTGTGTTTTTCGTATTAACGAATATAACGTGTTTGGATTAGTAACACCACGTCTCACCATATAATGTTGCACATTGATTGTCGTCGGATCATATAGCGAGTTGCATGTATTAATGTATGTTTGTACAATTCTGCAGGCACTGTCTCTGTTGGATATATTTGCAGACCAAAACCCTTGAACAACAACAAAATACAAAGGCCGCACATAAAATACAAGATACGAAGTTAGTGAAGAAAAGAGAGAATAGTGAACCGTAGGGCTTACATGGCACCAAATATGGATATAGTGCGTTGAGAATCTGGGAAGAGTTTTAGAAGAATCAATCAATCAGAAGACAGTGAATATATACATATAAAAATAGTGTGCAAAATAATATAGTTGTATAATTCTTTGCAAAGAACCCATATATAATTATGCTTTTGTCCTTTTTGTTTTTCTCTTGCAATGTATAAGCAAGTCCAGATGATGAGAACCGAATCCTTATGATGGAATATGAGGTGTATATGGGGGATGGAAAGAACTTGGATTATCGAAATACTACCTCTGTTACTGCATTTTTTACTTAGCAAGATCATGTTGCTTTTAATAAATTTGAATGTAATGATTTTAATCTAGACCGTCCATTACAAATGGCTTATAAGCCTCAACATTCAAACTAAGAACACTTTGCTTCAATCCGAGCTGCACTACGATGCACTTCAATCCCCTTGATCTTTATCACCAACATCCTTATGCTGGGACAGAACAATGACTACTCGTTAGTTTCGCGAGATGAGGCACCTAAAGCTTGTAGACTCATAGACACATATTATAAGCTCATAGACGCATATTAAACAAATTCGTCACTTGCCTGAGCTGCAACTTGCAACCAGTCCGAACTAGTGGCGAAGTCTGCAGTCTGCTGCAAAGCTGACAGCCGAGAAATTTTTGGAAGAAAAATGTAGCGCGGCATTACAATTTTGTCTCTTGTCTTGAAATGTGCATAACTTGTTCAATACATGACTTTCCGTTTGCGTTTAAGTGTATGTAATAACAAGCATTGCGGGAATATGCTAAAATAATAAGTCAGTTTACTCTATTGTGTGGTTAATTCGCTGTATATGTTTAGGTACGGTTGTTATCGGCGACCTAGTCCTCCCTAGTTTGAGCAACATTTCGAACTTAGTATTTGTGAGTAAGTTTTTACCTTAATAATATGTTAATTAGTTTCTTTAGTTGCGTTATGATTGAAGGTATGTAATGTCATATCTTACTTAAGAAATAATAAAGGTCTTGTACCTTATCATTTTATTATTAGTTGCTTTTACAAACTATGACTTGTTCATACTTGTGTTATATCTGCTCATCATGAATGTCTATAAGTAAATGTTGGTCTGTCTTTAGATTGCGTTAGATGATTAAAACTTGTGAAGAATTTTCAAACCTAACATGTAAACAACACAAATGAGGTGGCATGGATCATGTGTGACCATTAGACTTCATATGTAGGCCAACCTGCTTTGCTACCATGAAGGAAGTTGAAATGTGAAGAATTGCTCAACTTCTTATAAACACTTGCATAGTTTGATCATTCACCGACATGAAACTTTTTCCTAGTATTCTCACACTCTCCCCATCTTATCCCATTTTCTTTCTCTATTCTTGAATCCTTGTTATTTCTTTAGTCCGTAACGTTAACGTTACTATGATAACGTAATTTATGAAGTATTTTGACTGGCTCTCGAGTCTAACAAAAATATTGACTCCAAAATGTGACAGAAACGGTTGAAAAGGCTTGGTTATATTTAATTGATAATCCAGATTCTAAAGTCTAAAAGGGTGCGCTTCCTTGAAGATGACCGTTCAGAATGTTGATTGTTTCTCACGGGCCAGTCAATCTTTTTTTATTAAATAAGATGTTTTATCAAACATTATATTACACGAGTCGGTCATTGTGTGTCATTTTGTAACCCGTTAATTATCTTCCAATCATACGGATTAGTGTCGGTAAATTTTAGCATTGAATTCGTAGGCACAACTTCATGTTTAAGACTTTAAATTTTGTCATGGATTTTTGGAACAGATTCCTACAAATTGGAAGGCTGTCCATTTCTTCGGTGTTCATGGTCGCACGCGTCACTCTCCTCTCTCTTTTTCCTCTAGTCGGAACCAACAATAGGTCAATTCGTGGTTTTGGGTAAATAGAGTTAATTGGAACAGATAGATCAACAAGGGGTCCATAGCTCAGTGGTAGAGCATTTGACTGCAGATCAAGAGGTCACCGGTTCGAACCCGGTTGGGCCCTCCTTTGGTTTATACCCTTTTTTTTGTATTTAGTTTTCCTACTCTGAACTTTCTACGTACAAATCATCATCTTTCTTTAGCTGTTTTTGCCATAATTTACAAATCAATTTTACGAGAAATTGTATATTTATTAACTTCAATACAAAACCTAAGACAACGTTAGGAGAAAAAGATAGTTTAAACTCCAACATACACAACACCATGTAGACAGGAAATTACAACGAATGTCATCATGGTTATATCTCATGCAATCACGCGTTACGCCAATAAAACTAGAAATATCAAATTGTATATAATTGACCACAACGAGAATTCCCATCGTGAGTATGCATTTCTCGTGTCAAACCATGTTAAGAATTGGAATAAGAGGACCATCAAGCCACGTAGTGGACCAACCCATCCTCGTTACACTTGGGGACACCTCTCCCTCTTATCCCCAGAGTAGGATTCTCTCCCATTCCTTTCCCTCCTATTTAAACGGTTTCGATTAAGCCATGTCAACATCTTGTTTTGAATTTTTTATCAAGAGAAAAACACAAAAAGGAAAGTGTGAGAACAAGAGAGGGAAGGGGAGAGAATCCTACTCCCTTATCCCCAACCACCACCCTATAACTCCCGCCACACTATATACATGGCACAAACCTGGTCCCACCACACCCATCACACGCTTTCCACCCCACCCTCTCTCCACACGTGACAACCTCATCATCCTCTCAAATGTGCCCGACTCATTCAACAAAACCAAAGTTAACGAATAGCCCCTATACACAACCTATCATAAACACTTCATAACCCCACATCGCACCCAAATTTTCCAAAAATTCCACTTAGCTCCCCAAATTTCAACTAATTTCATCAACGGACATGCATAATTAACCCTAAACACTTAACTAATTAATCAAGTTCAATGGAAGTAGCAATGTTTATTTCTAGGGTATCAAATTTCCAAACTCACCAAATTTTAAATTGAGTTTGAGGAAAAAGTATGACGTCGAGTATTGTGCAAGGACTCTGAATGTGAATTGAAGGAAGCAAGCACCATGTCCTTTCAGTCAAACCGATTGGAAAAAAGTTCGAACAAACTTCGCTTGAGTTTCAACCGCATGGTGATGAAGTTGATTGAGTTTTGAACACCACGCTAGAGATGACAAGCACTAGACAAATTCGACTAAGTTTCGAACAGGGAGGAAGTCGACTGAAATTTTTTTGGAATCATTTTCGAGAGAGTTTTGGGCGAGGGGGACAACAACTTTAAGAATGGTAATTGCTGTTAGGGAGAGGAAGAGTTTAAGTTGAAAAAAAAAAAAAAATTGTTGTCAGGTCCTTTTTTGGACTTAATGGTTGGTCGTGTATAACCCTGTTTCGCCCTAAGCTTGTTGTGATTGATTTATTTTCGGCCATTCATATTAGATTCAATGGACCAAATTTGGTCCGCACATAAGATCCGTACTTTAGAAGAGCGTGTATTTCAAAGACCCGTGGACCTGTAGGAACTAGCCCGTTTGGGTTAAGTCCGATCCTATTTTTAAAAGGGCTGTGCTATCCACACACCCCATTTTACTTCTCACACACTCTTGATAATTTATGTCCGTTGATCTTCTTCAATTCATTTGATCCAACGGTCGAAATTTAAAAAGACGTGTGAGAAGTAAAATGGGGTGTGTGGATATCACACCCCTTTTAAAATAATATGATCCGTTCTGCCCCGCCTTGTTTTTATTTTTATTTTTTTTTTATTCCAAATGAGTCTGGTACAGTGTCTCTAAATTTAGGGCCTGCCCGTACCCACCCCAAATTGAATGCCTTCACGTCATTGTGTTGTCGCTCCATTTACTTGGGGGGACCTCAAACTCTTTAACTCTTGTGTGCTCAAAACTCCTATAACAAATCTTATCTCTGTGCAAAAGTACTTGAAATTGAATTGGTTATTATATTAGCATTCACTTTTACCTAAGTTTCAAATTTGATTCCCCATTTTAGTTAATCAAAACTCAGATCAGAACTGCACGTTAAATTATCGAAACTTCTCACTATTTTCCCTGTGATACTGATACATTGAACATATTCGTCAAATTGAAGAGCCAAACAGATGCCTATAATTTATACGGACTAAAAACCAAACACCTAACATTTGTAGGCAAATACAAATCCACGAGTCAAACTCTTATTCTATTCCTTTGCCTTGGATCAACTAAAATTTGATCCTAAAATAAATAATCGGTCCCAATGTCCAACATTTCACATGCAACCGTTTACATATCCTGCATTGTGCTGAACAAAACTGTGGCATCCTTATTAATGTTAACAATAGCTATGGAATCTGAAAGATCAGGAAAGACTAGAGAGAGAAAGGGAGAAAGCTCAGAAAGAGAGAGAGAGCTGTAACTCAACTTTATTCCTTCAGTTATGTTTATTACAAGAGATATTTTTCATTATAAATACATGTCAACCTATCTATCTCAACTCATATAATCCAGTGACACATGTCATAATCTTGACCACTAATATACTCTAACATTCCCCCTCAATCTTATGACTTAGGTAAACCAAGCATAAGATTGGAACAATGAGTGGTAAACAATGGGGAACATAAGCCTTTGGTGAAAATATCGGCAAATTGAGCTTGGGAAGCAACAAATTGCAGAGATATAACACCTTGTTGAACCCTTTCCCGCACAAAATGACAATCCACCTCGATGTGTTTGGCTTTAGAATGCAAAACCGGATTTGTAGCCAAAGCCATAGCAGAGACATTGTCACAATGTAAACTGGGAGAAGAGGAAATGTCAAGATGAAGATCCTTCAAAAGTTGTTGAAGCCAAACAACTTCGGCAGTGGTAGTGGCCATAGCCCTGTATTCAGCCTCTGTCGATGACCGGCTAACAGTATGTTGTTTCTTAGAGCTCCAAGAAATGGGATTGGAGCCTAAAAAGACAACAAAACCTGTAGTAGACCGCTTATCGTTGGGATCACCAGCCCAATCAGCATCTGTGTAAGCTCGTAAGCACAGAGAACCAGGTTGAAAAAAGACACCCCAGCCGATAGTACCACGGAGATATCGAAGAATCCGCTTGACAGCAACATAATGAGAGTCCAGAGGAGAATGCATAAATTGGCACACTTGATTCACAGAATAGGCAATATCAGGCCGTGTAAAGGTTAAGTATTGAAGAGCTCCGACAATGCTCCTGTAATGTGTGGGATCGGAATAACTAGGACTGCCATGAGTGAGAAGTTTCTGATTAGGATGACAGGGTGTTAGACATGGTTTACTCTCAAGCATATTCGTCCGTTGCAACAGATCATGAACATATTTAGACTGATGCACAAATAAGCCCGAAGAGTGATAGTCAATTTGCAAGCCAAGAAAATAGTGAAGAATCCCCAAATCCTTCATGTCAAACTCTGTGGTTAACTGAGAGATAACAGACTGAACACAAGCATCACTATCACCAGTAAGTATGATGTCGTCCACATATAACAATAACACAACCATGTTGATACCATTATGGTGAACAAACATGGAAGGATCGGCATAAGAAGACTTAAACCCCAATGAAAGTAAGAAAGTGGTGAACTTGTCATTCCAAGCGCGGGGAGCTTGTTTGAGTCCATAAAGTGACCTTTGTAATTTGCAAACATAGTCGGGATGATCCTTGTTAACAAAACCCTGTGGCTGGGACATATACACCTCCTCCTCAAGAAAGCCATGTAAAAAGGCATTCTTGACATCAAGTTGTTTCAGTTTCCATCCCTGAGTGGCTGCGAGAGAGAGAATAAGGCGCACAGTAGTAGGCTTCACCACCGGACTGAATGTTTCGTAATAATCCAACCCAGCCTCTTGAGAAAAACCCTTGGCCACCAAACGAGCCTTATATCGAGCAACTGACCCATCAGGATGTCGTTTGACTTTGTATATCCATTTACAACCCACCAAATTTTTATGGGATGGCAATGGAACAAGATTCCAGGTATGTTGCTGTAGTAATGCATCCATTTCCTCCTGCATAGCAAGCTGCCACTATGGAGACTTAGAAGCTGCAGAGTAAGACGTCGGTTCTTTAACAGAATCAAGATGAATTGTAGTATGATACACCTTCTTCTTCTTAGAAATCCCCGATTTAGACCGTGTCTGCATAAGATGGAAATTCTGAGAAGTCAAGGGAACAAGTTGTAATTGCGGAGCTTGAGAAGTAGTAGTATCTGGATGCAAGTCCGAAACCATAGGAGGTTGAGACGGAGGAGTAGGTGGATGTAAGGATGAACCTACGGCAGAATCTGTGACTGAACCAGAGATATGCGTCGATGTGGAGACAAGATCACCTTGATTGAGAATATGAGACTGAGTAATTGGACTAGGAGTATGGGAAGATGCAGGAACAATGGCCCGATGTAAGAGAGTGTGATTTAAGGAAGGATGCTCAAAAGAGTGTGAATGAAGACCAGAGAGTGGAACACCGGAGGACAAATGTGAAGTAGACTGTAGATGATGAAGGTTAGTGGAACCAGGAAACTGACTTTCATCAAACAGGACATGTCTAGACACAATTAACTTGTGATCGTTGACAGAGTAACAAATATAACCTTTATACTGAGAGGCATACCCCAAAAAAATACAAACAGTGGTTTTTGGATCAAGTTTAGTTGTTCTATAGGGTTTCAAAGAAGGAAAACAAGTACAACCAAAAATGCGTAAGTGAGCAAGTTGAGGAGGTGATTTATGCAAGACTTCAAAGGGAGACTTCATGAGTAAAGTGGAGGTTGGCATCCTATTTATAAGATAGGTTGCAGTGGCACATGCATGATACCAAAACCTATAAGGTAAGGAAGCTTGCTGTAAGAGAGTAATGGCAGTCTCAACAACATGCCTGTTTTTCCTCTCAGCTAACCCATTCTGCTCAGGAGTATAAGGACAAGACTTTTGATGTGTAATACCCTTTTCCCGAAGAAAAGACTGAAAAGAAACACCAATATATTCCCCACCCCCATCACTCTGAAGAATTTTAATATGAGCATCAAAAGAATTCAATACAAAGGAATGAAATTGCACAAAAAAACCAAAGACAGCAGCTTTATTGATGAGTGGAAAAATCCATGTATACCTAGTACATTCGTCTATGAAAGAGACATAGTATCTATACCCCTCAATAGACATACAAGGTGCAGGTCCCCATACATCGGAATGTATAACTGCAAAAGGAAGTACAGATTTGGAAGCATGAGAAGGAAAAGGAAGTTTTGTAAACTTTCCTTCCAAACAGGGAGTACAAGGCTGAGGTGGTGCAGTACAATGGAAAGGAATGGCAGACTTACTAAGAGCTAGCTTAACTATGTGATTAGTAGGATGACCCATGCGACAGTGCCACAATGAAGAAGACACCTTTTGACCAAGAAATGTTGCTGGTAAGACCTTTGATTTTGGAAGCACAGGAAGAGGATAAACGGCATGATTACTCAGTCCTTGGAACAATATTCTCTCAGTGATCTTGTCCTGTATACAGAGAGAAAACTCATCAATGATACATCGACAATTATTATCTTTGCATAATTGATGCATAGACAATAAATGTTGAGACAAACGAGGAACATGCAATACAGATTGAAGTTTAAAATTATGAGACTTGGTTGGAAGGTTAGAATTGCCAATATGAGCAATAAGCAAACCTTCACCACTAGCACCAGTGACAGTATCCGTATGAGGATAAGGAGAGGCCATATGAAGTTTAGAAATATCAGAGGTCATGTGATGAGTAGCACCGGAGTCAAGAAGCCAAAACTCTTGTTGAGGTGCAGAAGGAGTGGGAGTGGCTTGAGCTGTCATAGCCACAGGAGAAGAAGAAGAACCACTCATGCCAGAGGACTGACCACTGAAATGCATGCCAGAGGACTGACCAGGGAAATTCATAGACTGGTGTGAGGCCGAAGGCTGTTGAGGATGGAACTGTGGAAAAGGTGGTTGATAATACTGCTGAGATGACTGATATCCCGGAGCTGAAGAATTATTTCTGTCAAAGCAGGTTGCAGCCGTATGCCCCACTCTATGGCAAATCTGACAACCATGTTGAAAACAATTGATAGCAGAGTGACCCTTTTTATCACATATTTGGCATTTCTGCAATGGTTGATAACTCTGTGGAGAGAGCATTTGTTGTTGTGGTCCTGATACTGAATGGAAAGGAGGCTGAGGTGAAAACTGATTTCCACCAAATGACAACTGTTGTGGAAACTGGCCTTGATTACCCTGATAAAACTTCTTGCCTTTGCCTTTGTGTTTGAAATTATTCCCTCTGAAATTATTGTATGTACCGGAACCACTTTGGGAGACAAAAGCCAAGGGTCCAGGAAAAGGAAGTTGTTGAAACTGAGGATAGGGTAATTGTTGCTGTGAAAAAGGTTGTGAGAAAGGAATAGGGAAAAACTGAGGAGGTTGTTGAAGAGGCACATAGGAATATTGTGACTGAGAGCCAACATAGCTGCTAGATGAACCATCCTTAGTACCAGAAGTACCTCCAGTGTCATACGCAGATGAAGACTTATGAGCCAACATAGCAAACATAAGAGGAACTTGCTGAGTGACTTCATTCAACGTATCTTCTTCAGCTTTCAATTGAGACCGCAGTTCTTTTAGAGAGACCAATGTTTCTCGTCCACGAATGACAGACTTAATAGTGTTATACTCAGGAGGTAACCCCCGCAATGCAACAATAGCAATGTCTTCATCAGAAATAACAACCCCAACAGCAGCTAAATGATCCCTAGCATCTTTAATCCTCTGAAGATATGCATCAATGGATTCAGGACCCTTCCTAATATTCTGAAGATCAATCTTCATTTGAACAATACTCGTCCGAGTCATATTTGCAAATCTTTCTCGAAGACTAGTCCACATTTCCTTAGAACTCTTACACCCAATAACACATGATAAAGCAGCAGTTGACAGGGTAGCAGTAATAAGCGTCATTAAAGCCTTATCATGTATCTTCCAAACATCATAAGCATCAGAATTCAACTCAGTCTTATCAGGACATACAACAGATCCATCAAGAAAACCAAAAATGCCATTTCCATCCAGCAATAACTCCATTTGAAAATTCCAAGTCACATAGTTAGAATCATCAAGTTTGACAGTGACAGTATTACCCACAGTGGGAATGAGAGACGAAATTGGGGATTGAGTAAGAGCCAATTGAGCAGTTGTAACCATTGTTTAACCAAAAAACACCACAAAGCAAGTAACGCAAATATACAAAATGCACACTCAGAAGCAATCCACAAATGACGCTACAAGCGCAGAAACCAAAATTCCACAATCTAGGGTTTCAGACAATACGGGATCAAGATTATCAAGATCGCAATACCACTTCAGTAGATATGAGAAGAAACAAGATCACCTTCCTGAAGCTCAAAGATGAAAGAATACAACCGCCGGCGATGAATCGAAGAACTCCAGAAGAGAGAGTTCGCGACGCAATCGACAATCAATCGCACCAGCAACCTTCAACAACCGACACCAACGACGAGCAATAACGCCAATCAACGACAAACGACGAACGACGAGAACAACAAAACAATGCGGAAGCAGAGGATCGTCAATCAATGGTGTTACCCTTGATCGGCGATGATACCATGTTAACAATAGCTATGGAATCTGAAAGATCAGGAAAGACTAGAGAGAGAAAGGGAGAAAGCTCAGAAAGAGAGAGAGAGCTGTAACTCAACTTTATTCCTTCAGTTATGTTTATTACAAGAGATATTTTTCATTATAAATACATGTCAACCTATCTATCTCAACTCATATAATCCAGTGACACATGTCATAATCTTGACCACTAATATACTCTAACAATTAAAGCCCTTGTAAAGTTCTGTGAAATTGCAACGGATTTTAGTTTCAACTGCCTGAACTAAATTAGGACTGATCCCAAAAGGCTTGAGACGAAAAACTTGCATGGAAGAGCTTCATCATCCCCTTTGAGAACCATTTGTTGCCGGAAATCGTAAATGTGTTTGACATGGTCAGTCATGCCTTCAAACAGTTTGAACTTTGGTTGAGTGAATTTGCTAGGTTTTTTAGCTTTCAGAATGTCATCAATAAATGACGACTTACAAATCCCTGTCAGTGCTTCCACCGCAAGCCCGGCATGGGTCTGTGACTTGTACAATTCACTATCTTTTCGATTTGCTTCCGTAGTTCGACTTTCTTTGCATTCTTCAGTCCTTTTTCTCGGTTATCATTCTCATCCCGATCCTTCGTCGCTTTATTACGGCCATTGGAAGGTGAGTTGCTTAGCTCGGTTCACCGGTTTTTATGACATCCCCATCTAAAAGTTTCTCTTGAATAATTAGGTGGCTCTTCGATATTATTTTAGGGTATTCGTTGCATATACCCAACAGGATCTACTCGCAGTAGAGGTCCTTAATTAGGATGTCCTTCAGAAACTCATCATAACTATGTCATTGAAACAAGGATGAACTATATGACATAAAACCAAATCTAAACCAATATTGTTTTATCAAAAACCCACAAGAATGTGTGTGCTCTCACAGGTAAAAAGAAAAAGAAAACAAGATTGAGATTTAAGAGAAATTATTCGGTATCATGCACCAATTAATACAAATCTAAGGTTGTGTGGTGCAAAAATTGATGTGGCATGTTCACATATACTGTCACATACGGTGGTGTGGTGCAAAAATGTGATATTCTTAGCATTATCTTAAACATATCCGTTCAAAGATGTTACTACGAATTTCAAAATAAATTTTTACTTGTTTACCTAATCTGTCTGTTAATATGTAAACTTTAAGTGGCTTCCTTATATACATAAAGGGATTAAAATTACATATTGTCAAGACAGTGAGACCTGTATAAAGGTGTCCCTGGGCTCCTGGATTGGCACACAAACTGTTTGAAAATTATAGTACACCGTCAAATATTGACTTTTAAGTTCGAAATTTATCAAAATAAAGTTGAATGGCGTCGTCCATACAAGCTCAGTGCTGTGGTGATTATGATGATAATCTCTCTCTTAAGCACCAGACCTACACTAGTAGTGGACGGAAAATGTCTCGAAAGATGTCTTCAAGATTGCGGTTTGCCTCTCACTGCAGAATGCGTTGAAGAAAAGTTACAACATGAGTGGAACGGCTGAGGCTGCAACCGTTGTGGATCAGACTTTCACTTCTGCAAACTTGGTTGTTCACTGCCAAATACAGCTCTGGTACGTATTACTATTCTCTTTGCATGCTTTACTCGTTTTTATTTTAAAACTTAAAGGTTCCTCTCAAAACTGAATTTGAACCACATTATTACCAATTCATTTTACGCTATGCCCATCCACTCTCCCTTAATGTAGATAATATCATTTGTTAAAAAGAAAAAAAAAAATCCAAAACTCGAAAACATGAGCTATATATCTTTAACCTAAATTTGTCTATTTATTGTTTTACCTCTTCAGCTCCACCATATAGATGAATATGCTTATGTTCTTTCATGGTATGCAGATAAACAAAAGGAGCAATGTTTGGCTACTCAAGGATGAGTAGGAACTTCTACTCAAAATTTTTCGTGTTTGATTTACAGAACTTTATACTTATAATCGAAGCTGTTCATATTACTTTGTAAATATCATCTCTGCAAACAATGAATTAAAACTAAGGTTGTTAATTCAACCAACTGTAACAAATAGATAAACAATTCGTATTGTTTTTACCATTTCCATCCATTGTTTCTTATACAATTGGATGATTACTAAATGACTTTAGTTTTAATTGATTTTTTGCAGACAAGATCTTTGGAGAGTAATTTATAATATAAACTACTCTTATCATAAACACGGAGGTTTATGAATAAAAAATGAAAAGTTTTGAGTAAGATTTTCTACTCATTCTTTGAGTAATCAAGTATTATTCAAACAAATGAAAAAGTGTGTGAATCACTACTCAAACTAATTTAATGAAAATTTAGAGCTTCTTTCGGAGATGCTAAATAGATGCACCCTTCTATTCAACCCGTGATGCTGATACATTGAACATATTTGCAAAATTGACAACCTAATTTCAAGAGATGCTATATATATTATATGTGTGTGTGTGTTTTTGTGTGTATGTACCATCAATCACCTAAAGTTTACAGGCAAATACAAATCCCCTACCGACGCAAATTTTGAATCTAGTCTTCTACGAACTGTCGTATTTCCCACTATTATTTTAACTCACGACTCTACCTCTTATTCTGTTCCTTTGCCTTGGATCAACTCAAAATTTGACCCTAAAATAATTGTCCCAACGGTCCAAAATTTCACATGCATCCATTTACATATTTTGAACAAAAACACAATCTGTATCTCTTCTGACAACCCTCCAATCCAATGTTTGTCCACTAATATCTTGCCAAAAGATTCCAAAACCTTAAATATATACAGGCACTGAAATTGTGGCCCTAGGTGGGAAAAATAATTTCACAAATGGGGAATTGTTCTTCTCTCAAAGGAACCACTGGGGAGTGTCCTAAATCTATTAGGATTCTTACAGATTCTGGGGGTGTCCTAGAATTTAGAGGCCCTATACTAGCTGCTGAAATTCTCACTGGTTTTCCACGCTATGGCATTTTCCAACAAGGCAAGGCCTACTTGCCAATGTCTGACCAAGAAACCCTTACTAGTGGCCAGTACTACCTTCTTCCACTGAAGGCAGACCAGCCCATTTGCCAAAATCGGGTTGCTGAGAAACCGGTGGCTGCAGAAGCTGAGCCTGTGGAGAAGTCATTTGGTGCAGAACCTGACTTTACGGAGAATTTGGTGAACGGGTTATCAGGTGTTGGAGTTGAAGTCCTGGAGAAGGCTGCAGAAGGTGAGCCTGTGAAGATGTCATGTGGTGCAGGATCAGAAGTTGGAGTCATGGAGGCTGCTGAAGCTGAGCCAGTGAAGAAGTCAATTTGTGCAGGATCAGATTTCGTGGAGAATTTGGCAAAAGGGTCATCGGCTCTTGAGGTGCTGCCGTCTGGTGGAGACGGGGTTTGGAGGGTGAAGCTGGTGATCGAGACTAAGCAATTGGAGGAGTTATTTTCTGAAAATGGCGATGCAGGGGCGTTGATTGAGACGATGAGGATGGCTGCAGGTGGAGGCTGGGCAAGCACTCCAAAGAAGACAAAGAGCCTTTGGGGAGGAGGTGGTGGTTGGAGGAAGTCTAACTTCTCCAACTTGCTTTAAGGTGCCTCCCTGGTCCTGGAAAGTACAAAGGCTGGGTCATATGAAACATCATATTTCTCTGTCCCAGTGTATTAGTATTTTGTACATATGACGAAGGCAAGGGATTTATGAACAGTTCGATGTGTATGAGTATCGCCGTCTGTTCTTTTTTTTGTTTCAAAGAACTCCTTAATCCTCGAAAAAGACAGAAAAAAGCATCCTCCATTCATGCTTTACTTATCTCCTCCTAGTTGTTCTTCTTTGTTGGAATGCTTGAATTAAACAGGGGAGATAACATATAACAATTCAACAACACCCTTTCATATTAGCTAGGAAATTCTATTTAGGGTTTCAGAGATAAACTACGAACTTTCAGTAGATAACAGAGAACACAACAGGTTGTTTTTGTAACATGAAGGGCTAATTAGAAACATGACAGCAGTACTCAAGTTCCAAACAAAATATTCTGTCATCAAGTGACCAATACGAAGCCCCAAAGCCGAAGCCAATTCATTTCACAACAAACATCGTAATATAAGGATAGACATTCGAAATTTTCAGATGATATATTCTCACTAGATTCTTGACTCCATCTTACTAATGGCTTTCTCTATTGCAGGTACATTCTTCTTGAAGACCGACCATTGCTCCTCTGTCAAGCTTATTCCTGCAGACAGATGTTTACATAAATACCACGGTAAATAAACTAAAGACGGTCACCCAGTATCCATACATCCAATGCATAAGTAAAAGAAAATCAAGAAACAAGCAAAGTAGAGCAATTAGCTTGGTAGTTTACTATGACCAGTTTGATACTCGGCCTTTTTCTTCATATTCCCTCACCGATTCTTTGCTACCAAGACAACGAGCTAACCCATAACTTAAATGTACCCGAAGGAACATATTCACGAGTCAGATTGTACAAAAAGAAGCCCGAGAATGCATTCGAAGGTAATGTAAACATGAAACAAAAGCTAATCACAACCCGATTGCTCAATATCTTGCGAAATGATGGCATTGCATCATCCATCAACAAGTCCATACAAATGAAAAGTAATTAAGCTGTATAATCAGAACTTGCAGCTACAAATTGAAATCATTTCCTGATATAAATACACAGAATTAGAAATCGGATTAAAGTTAAGTAAATCACCTTTGGCAGTAGGAAGCTCTTTCCCATCTTTAGAGTAAAACTCCCTAATCGACACCAAATTCTTCCCTCTGAATTCCTGAAGCGTCACCTTCCTCTTCGCCGAGAGCTGCATATCACAACCATAACCCAAAACCCACAAAACCCCATTAAACAAAAACACAAAAAAATCAAAACCCAACAACAGAAAATCCACTCCATTCAAATTTTCTCGGGGAACAAACAGAAAAAACTGACCCTGCAAATCACGAGATCGCCGTTATCATCGTACTCCCGTTCCCGGGCACCATCGGCTTCCGGGTTTTGATCCTTCTGCGCCGCGTCTTGTTCCTTCTGATTCTGCTCCTCGAGGAAGGACTGGACGACCTGCTTGACGAACGCCTTGTATGGGGGCTTGGAGAGGTCGAGCTCCAGCTCTTCGGACGCCTGCTTCCGAATCTTGAACTCCGTCATCTCGTCCATGTCCGATTCCTCCAGGATTCTCCGCACCGTTTCCTCGATTTTCTGCTCGGTTTCGGCTTCCATTTTTAATTTTATTTTCGATCGTGGCGCAGAAAAATCTATGAGTTTTCTTCTTTTTTGCTTACTTGGGGAGGCTCTCTGTCACCGTGCACTTCTGTGTTCTTGTGGACTGAGAGATTTTTGAGTGTCACCGGCCATATGTTATTATACAATGGTTGAATATATATATATATGTTAAAAAGTTAATAATTTAAAAAATAAAATTTTATATTATTTTTATTAAAATACGTGATGTAACACTTGTGTTTCCGTTACAATTCAAAATTTCTCGTGTATTTGGGGGGTGCCATTTTATCCTGTGCGCAATGGAGCACAGTGATTCATCCACGTTTCACTATTTTACTCATCCAATGTGTAAAAGCATTTTACGACTTTTTGGACCATCTCCAAAGGGAATGTCAACTTTTGAACATAAAATTTAAATTTTGATAGCTTACGTGGTACTTTAACATCTTTTAAAGTTTTGTTCTCCAACCGATATGTCAAATTAAATTAATATTTTATAATTTTATTAAATAACTTATTAAACTAATTAAAATTTAATCAGTAATCTGTTCACATTTCTTAATTAAAAAGAAGAAAAAAGTATGATAATTGCATCGGTCAACTCAACATTAATTCTAATAAATGATTAAACTAATTAAAAATTAATAAAGTACACTTAATAATTAATAAAAAAAACATTTGAAGCTATTGTCAAATTTGACAGCAACCTCTATTGCTGCCAATCTATATCATCACCACATAAGATTTGGCACTTCAGTTGGAGAATATTAGTTTGGTCTTTTTTTACTGTTATAACTTATACGTACATTTTGACTTCTTTTTTGAAAATGCTCTTACGCTAGAGAAAAACTTGAGTAGGGACGATTGTTCGGGTCATTAGTAACACACCCATTACAAAAACATGAAATTAGACTTTCTCCATTTTCAAGGATGAATAGATTTCAAAGGTTCTTATAGTTACATTGGAAGGAGTTGAAATATTAACCTACCTCATCTTCGTCACCACACAGTTATATTACAAGATTTCACACATCACGTACTGCCTGTACAAAATTTAACAATTTATACTATCACGATTCCCGTCACGAGTTTACATCATTTTTGTATGGAAATCATGCACTTTTTTCCCACAAAGTGTTAGGTATAAGCATTGGCCAGTGTTTGTTTCAGGGAATAGATAATTTGGGTCTGGGAAACATTTCAACTCGTTGTTCATAGTACCAAAACTGAGAAGTAGATACGAGTATAATACGCGAATTTACTCACTCGGTAGACAATTTATGCTTGACTTGGGTACCAATCGGTTCCATTGGTTGTCATCCAAGATGCAGTTATCTCTTCATTGTCCACAGACCTTGCCTATTCTAGCTGCACATATGACTCGAAATGATGCAAAATAAGCACAAGAATCTAACCAAGAATATGACACAGCCAATAAATCCGGCAGAACATGTCAGGCAATCGAAATAACAGTAAAAACATCGGAGTTGTTATATGGAAGAAGAATTACACATTGATAAGCAACGATCAGCGGATTACATAGGAGACCGGTAAGTTATTTGTAGCCAACTACTTTCACCAAATATTACACACGTTTTGTAATTCACAGAAAGCTCTCTCTAGTCCTCATCTTTCCTTACTGCTAAACTTTGTTTTTCTTATTTCATACCATGTTTCGTGGAGGCTACACTTTAGCGCAAACCAGATGACAAGTTCAGAATCGAAAGAAACTTCTTTTTGCACACATTTATTTGTGAAATCTATGATATGTTTCATAACACGTGCATACCAAAGTTCACAACATTTTCATAGAAAAACGTAAGGACCGTTTGATAACCATTTCGTACTAAAAACTAAAAACCTTAATGACTTTCAACCTGACCCTTAATTTGGCTCCTAAAAAAAGTATACAATCAGCAAAAAGATACATAATTTAGGAAGGAATGAAAGTTAAAATTGGTGGGTTTGTGATAAAATGAGGTGAAAGATTTGGAGTACCTGAGGGGCAGCTGTTGAGTGGGGGGTCGTGGTTGGGCAGCTATAGGGAATCATCATCTTCTGCAACTGAGGAAGGTGAACACAGAAGGATGGAAGATTTAAATATGGGGAGGAGGTTTTGATGAGAGTTGTTGCTGTGGAGGGATGGAATTGCAGCCATGTCTTCGTCGTGGTGGTGGTGTGAGGGAAGTGAGAGAGTGGGATGGGAGTGAGAGAAGGGATGGTCCCATTGTTTTCCCAGTAGAATGGGAGGAGTGAGAGGGCTGGATAATTTCCTTCCCACTCTTTCATTTTTTGTTTTCGGGCCAAAAATATATGATATTAGAGAGTGGGGAAAAAAAAAAACGAAGGGAGGTTCCACCGAGATTTGAACTCGGGTTACTAGATTCAGAGTCTAATGTCCTAACCGCTAGACCATGGAACCTCAGATGCTTCTTTACTTCACCTTATTATATTTACTCATTTACTCTGACAACCCCTTTTGGCTTCTCTTTACTCACTTTCAGAATCATGGTTAAATTCACCTAGACCTAACAAAATCACGCACACCAATACATCATGGTAACTCAACACAAGCACACATAAAAAATAATGTTTCGATCGAGCTTTAATTGATCATACTCGTTTTAAGCTATAAAACTCGTTACTAATCAGGTCTTGACACTCAACACATATCCAGTCATGTTTTCAACATTCATAGACCATTACAAGGAATAGGCATTAGAATTGCTTAATTTTTTTTAGTTCCATGCGTTTAAACATGTGTAAGAATCATTTCACCTCTTAAGTTTCATTTTAAATCCATAAGCAAATACTAACAATTAACAATCGGATCAGCTAGGGTGACTAGTTGATCCGATTCATTTTCCTTACTTTTTCTAATTCTAAATTCTCTCATCCTTTCACTAACCCATTTTTGTTAAGAAAACATCAGCTTATGGACCATCTTTCATTGAGAAAGAACAGAAAAATACTAGGATACGGGAAAATCTTGAGAAATCCTAATGTATATGCATCTCAATGTCTCACTCAAACATATTAAAATCTTACTTTTTTCTTTTTTGTCATGCAATAGATTCGTTAAATAAGATGTTAGATTAGAAACCGACAGGATTTGAACCCACGCCGTGGTGCAAAAACAACACTCCTCTCCACCGCTATGGTAAAAGGCCACTTGCTGAAATCTTACTTTTTTTTCAAGAGACTAGAACTGAGCACCTTTGTTCATTCAAGCTTTAAATATCATTCAAACTCATTTTCATATCCAACTAATTAATTTCGCAAAAACAAATTATGAACAATTATGATAATAACAATAACAGGACGAGAAAGGGAAAGGAAATGATAACCTCTTGACCAGAAAACAACCAAAACTGAGGTTGGAAAAATTGAAAGCATCTTTCCGGGGAAAATATAGCGAAAGTTAAATCGACTTTCTACTGCAATCGATACCACTATTTTCTTAAAACTAGTATTATGTTATATAATCGGTATCACCGTATCTTCTTTTCTTTGTTACCCCTGCACAATCTGCTGTTCACCCTCCCCATCCATCACAGAGCTATGATGATGCACCATGTACCATCGCCCGTTATGGAACTCATAGACGTTAGTCACACTGAATAGCCCAGTGTCGATTTCAACAAAGGTTTTCATGGTAACCCAAGCCATATCTGTCAGAACCCGGGCACACACATCTCGAATCTGAAAGTTAACCCCTTGCTCCCAATTAAATGCTAGTTGCCAACTCTGTATAACAGCATTATACCTAAATAGGAAGCAAAAACGACTTAGCTCTGGTGTCATATTAATAAGGTGCAAACGACAAACCAAAGAGACGGTATGGTATTTAAAACGACAAACCAAAGTTTCCTTCCTTGGACGAACTTAACACGAAAGAAAAAACATAATTTCCCAATCACTTGGACGAACTTAACAGAAGAAAACAGTCATAAAAGAAATGCAGTTGTTGTACAGCGTTGCACACAAATGAGGCATCTTACCCTGAAAAGAGTTCTCCAGAGGCATGAACACACTTCACATAATCTGCATTCAACCATAAACGACTCATTTCTGGAAGTGACCTTCCTCGGATATGGTTAAAGAATTCGGTATTGACATTCACAATCACTCTTGTAGCAGCGTAGTAAGCTTTCCATCCATTAACTGGTGTCACACTATCCTGTTCCAATGTGAAGTCCTGAAAGAAAATTTGAAAACTCGTAACAAAATATTCTTACAAAATGGTTTTGGTATCGGATGCCAAAAATAAAAAACCGACATGGATTAGGGTTTCAAAGACGGACAAAATTGCTGCTTCTAAATTAAACTAAACAGGTGTCTCAACGAGCAATCTCTCGGCCTAAATCCCATGTTATCCATAAACCAAAAGGGTTGAGCATTAGGAAGTTTAAATTGAAGGAATTTCATCATTTAAAGAATCATGCATCCATAATATGGAGACTAAATCCAAGGATATCCATTAACCGAAACAGACACCAAAAGAAAATAAAATGGGTTAATCCTGTAATCTCTCAGGCACCCATAATGTACCAAAAGTGACCATACAACAGCCTAATCTCATCCCACATATCAAACCACATTCCCAAGTTAGAAAATGTATCATAAGTAACTTGCAGGAACCCAATTCCATTGTTCCAATACTATAAACACAATGGATTTTCGATTGATAGAGATGCATAAAGGGTCCCAATTTTCCCACATTTTCTCGGCAGCCAAACACACTAATCCCTTAAATTGGCAACCACCTTGCCTTCAAATCAAAATCCAACAAACACCCAAATCCAAATACTTCAAATGCAATTCAAATTCAGTAATCACATACCTTATGGTAAAGTGCCTTCCAAGCATTATCATCATTGGCGGCCTTCCGCATGAGCGAATTGGTCATCGAAAGCCTACATAGGCTCGGGTAGTCCAGATAGCTAAGGGCATGCGTCGTAATCTCCGGAACCAGCTGCTCCATCATCGACGCGCCCGTCTGCCGCTCCAGTACGGCCGCCGTCGTCGTCGGCTTCTCCGTCACGTCCGCACCCGTCCACCCGTTCAAGTGCGGCGCGCTCACGGCCCCCGAATCGGAGCCCAAAACGACCTCTTCCCGGTGACGAGCACAGCAAGTGCAGACCTTCCCGCTTCCACTAGACGACAAGGTGGCAGAGGCAGCGCCGCCCGATTTGGGTTTGTCAGGGAGTAATCGGACGGCGAGGAGGGCAAGGAAAAAGAAGAGAAAAGTGAAAATTAGGGCTACAAAGAAGGTTTGAGGAGACGAGAGAGTGAGGGAAATAATCTCCATTCATAAGACATGAAAGCTCTGCAGAACATGAAAAACCCTAGAAATCTGGTGGTGCGAGGTCCACGAAAAGGGTGTACTACGTCTGCGGGTGGGGGCAAAACTGCGCCGGTTTGGCTCGCCGGGTTCAGGTTTGAAAAACCCTAGAAAATTCCGAAGAGATTGAAGTTTTGCAGAGATGAAGTGTGGAAAGAGAGAAAGAGAGATAGGTTGGGAGTTGGTGACTCGCGAGTCGTAATGGGCTGAGCTCTGGAGAATCAACTCGAACCGCGAGTACCGGGTCAAATATTAAAAGAAAATGGAAAATTTGCTATATTTAGCCCTGTGATGAAAATAGATTGGTAAAAATAACCCTTTTATAGTAGGCCGGCCGAAGTATTTGACTGTGATATTAATTTATTAAATTTATGAGTTTAATATATTAAATTATGATACCAATATATATAGGGAATTGTTTTTAGCATTTCAAAAATTTTATTATACATTCCAAAAATTTTATATTAAGAAAGAAAAATACATTTATGAGGAGTATAGAATGAGATTTTTGAAGTATTAATAACATTTCCTTATATATATATATATATATATATATATATATATATATATATATATGAAGAGGTTAAATTTAGCCTCATAATCGACTAGCAATAATATGGATTAAATTCTAAGATCTCTTATTTACAAGTTAAAGGGAATTCCACTAAACCGTAATACTGAGTGGCCAGTACTAATATATTAAACTTGTACTAAGATAGCAGTAGTTTATAGAAATCAAACTCAAAATGACTAATTCCTATATATATAGATATCACATTCACCGAAATCACTGTGGGACGCCTTACTAACCTATCAATTAAAAATAGCATCGCTTCAAATTTATTCTCTATTGGCTCTCTTTCACCAAAATACTCCTGACTTAGAAAATCACTATTAGTGCCAACTTCCCACTATTTGAAACTAGAATATCATTGAAGGTTAAATGCCAGAGCTGAAATTTGGCGAAGAGATGCAACAAAAAATAAAACAGAAGGTTCTGCTGCGTCTCGCATCTGGTTCTCCTCCTGCCACCACAAGCACTCTTTCCCTCAATCTTACTCCAACATCGGCAACACCAACCTCCCCGCGGAGCTTTTTTCGAAATACAGCGTCGTCGAGCACGCCAAAACTGCCCACAAAATTTCCAAATTCGGCTCGAATTTCCAGAATTGGGCATATGGGTTATCGTCATTGTTGTCCTTGTAGTCTATGGTGTAGGCGCCAGTGTCGGATGGTGATTCGAGAGGGGTGAGGCTGGCGTTTATGTTCGTTGTGCACGCCTGAGGACGGGGCACTGAAGAATGAGGTCTTATTTGTTGTGGAGAGATAAAAACGATGAGAGAGGATCTTTGTTGGATTTTTTTGTGAGAATTTAAGGAAATTTCTAATTACATTTGTTTATTGTACATTGTATAGTTATAAATTATTGTAAATTTTTTATTTAAAATTGAATATAAACAATACCTGACAAAAACTGCTCACATGATGTACGATGAACGAATATGATTGAAGGATCAGGCGAGGATTCTCATTCTAAAACGATGGGTAAAGAGTGTCGTAGTTTCTGTGCTCGTGTTGTTTTCGTTAGATACCCCATATCTTAACAGGTCGTGCCATGTAACACTCCTTAAAGTAAACGGGAAAAAAGTGTCGTAGTTTCTGTGCTCGTGTTGTTTTCGTTAGATACCCCATATCTTAACAGGTCGTGCCATGTAACACTCCTTAAAGTAAACGGGAAATATGACCAGTCCCGAAAATCAACCCGGTTAATATTATTAAATAATATGACCCTACTCGTTACCCGTTAAAGAAAATACATTTCAAATCAATAAACAATAAAAATCTAAAAAATAAAATTTGATGAGTAGAATAAAGCATAAACGACAATGGACGACTAAATTTTAATCTAAGGTTTATGGATTATATTGTCAGATTTCAAAGTTGATTCCTTCACGAAAATTGTAAAGTTTGTCACTACGAGTGATTGTATTTTTTTTTTTTTTTTTTTTTACATTTTTCACAATTTTCACAATCCTACAATAATTATTGTTAATTTTATTAATTTTGCACTCAAATAAAAAACCACTATTCATGAGATTTGGAGGGTTTTAAAAATCTAAATGACTATGTAACCATCGTCTAAGAGTGGAGGATGCAATCACAAGCGTTTATATATGCTTTCACATTTTCAAACTTGTATATTAATAATTATAAATTTTATTTATTTTGAACTTTCTTAAAAATATTATTCACGCAATCACGAACTTTGGCATATTTTTTCACTTTTTTCACACTTGTAAATTAATTATTGTAACTTTTTAAATGTGTTTGATATTTTTAAATTACTTAATATTTTTAATATAATGGTTTTTATGATTTTTTAATCACTCTTTTCCTACCGTATATTACAACAATAAATAAATAAATAAAACTTTTTTTTAATACAGTAATACAAGAAGTAAAATAAAAATAATACAATAATACATATTTGGGTAAATGACAAAAAACTACCTCAACTATGGGTCTCACGACATTATCATACCTCATCTTTAGAATTTGGTCCAATGTTATACATTCCGTTAGTTTGGCGTGAATTTCTCAGTTAAATGCTGACGTGGATTAATCCGAGGCCCATTATCTATTAAACAAAATTATTAAAATATTATTAAAAACTATTAAAATAATAAAGAAAAAAAACCTCAGTCTCTTTCCCCCCTTCTCTCTCTTCTCCTTCATCTTCATCTTCTTCCCCCTTTCTGCAACCCAAAAAAAAGAATTAAAATCATCAAAATATCTTTTTTCTTAACGTGTCAAAACAGGCTACTCGTGTGTCACCAGCGTATAAACCTGTTAAGGACCCGTTATCAACGGGTTCTTATCGTGTGATCGATAATGACCCAATTAGTTATCGTATTGACCCGAAACTCGTTATTTTCATGTTGTTTACGTGTCGTATTAACAAGTTGTGTAAGAAATTGCTAGGTCTAGTAAAGAGGGATAGTAAAGGAGGAGTTATTGATAGAAAGATAAAAGTTGGGTATTTTGGGTATAGATTGTCAGTAGAGATTGAATGTTTAATCCAAAGCTAGTAGAGATTGGCGTGTTTATGAGCGAGCCATTAAAGCCAAGGTAATGCTAAGGAAGCTAAATTTGAAAATAAAATATTATAAACTAAATGACATGAAAGTTATTTATCGCAAGTCTGCTAGCAATATCCATGGCTACTCAAAACTCTTTCTTGCCGACTTCTAAGTTCCCTTTGCCAAAGAAAGACCGAAATAAGCTTACATTTATAGGCATTGGAGGCCCTTAACCCCTCTTTTTTATTAGGTTGTATTGGTTCCATAACATGGATCATTTCAAACCCGGCTTTTCATGAATATTGAACCCATCAACTAGATTTTAGTGCGCTCAATAATTCTCCCTTGATATTCTATATATTCTTTTGGAAATCCTAGATATTCTTAGCATGATACTAGGGAATCTCATTGCTATTACTCAAACAAGTATGAAACGTATCCTTACGTATTCATCCATAGGTCAAATTGGATATGTAATTATTGGAATAATTGTTGGAGACTCAAATGATGGATATGCTTTGTTGTCGTTTTATATGTATATGATTACAATTATCTATGTTCCCAATGTGGATATGAAGTAGCACTAGGTGGGCTGTTAGCTAGTGTGTATCCTCTTACGAGAATAGAGTATGATATAGATCAACCATAAGAGATATACATGAAAGTATTTGCCCTAAGGGGGAATCCTAGAATTTTGTTTGTTTTCTGGATGTCTTACCGTCCCCTAGGGCCGACAGAGCTATTTTCACATCCTCATCTGTCTTTGTAGGGCGGGCTTCATTTCTTTTAGGTTACCCTAATGCATACCTCTCTTTTGAACAAATTATTGACCGGTTTTCATGTCGTGAATTAGCTGTTGACGCGGAAAAGGGAATTTGAAACCTCGTTATCCTAAGATAGGTATATTGGAACTTACCAAGAGCATTGATAAACGTGTTCATTCTTATTGGTGACAAATCATTTAGTTTGCAAATTGTCCACAAATTTAGTCTCCTTAGTATTACCCTAAAGCCAATTACCCAAAGAGTAATGCTAGAGAGACTAAATTCGTAGACAAATTTTGCAAACTAAATAATGTGTCACCAATAGAAATAAACACGTTTATCAACGTTTAAGTAATAACAATCATCAACTTACATGTCATTTAGTTTGCAATATTTTGTCTACAAATTGAGTCTCCCTAGTATTACCCAAAGAAAAATATTAAATGTTCTTTATTCTTTTTTTTTTTTTTAATTTAAATCTTGGGGATGAACACTTAAGGGGATGTATTCAATTGGGAATTTTAGAGATTCTAATGCATTTATGAATTCATGGATTTTTATGGGAGTAATGCTAGGGAGACTAAATTTGCAAACTAAATAATATGTTACCAATAGAAATAAACATGTTTATCAATGTTTAAGAAACAAACTAATCATTAACTTCCATGTCCTTTAATTTTTAAAACTTTGTCTACAAATTTAGTCTCCCTTGCATTACCCTTTTTATGGAGTTTAATTGATTTGTAGAGATTCCATGTAAAATTTTGATTTAATTCCTTAAAAATCTCATGGGGAGTTGTGACAGCCTGTCCCGAACTTTTCGTACCGTAGGGGTGAAATGACGGTTTTGCCCCTAATGGATAATTGTTGTTTGTGTGGTTGTTTTGGGTTCTTGGTTGGTTGCATCCCAGCCACACATCCATCATCATCCTCATCCCTCTCTCCTATTCTCCCTATCTGTCCCGAGCTCTCCCTCTCTCTCCCTTTCCTATCTTTTTGTACGGACAACACCATAAACCCTTGAAACCTTCACAGATCGAGGAAACAAGTTATATAGTTGTGCTCGTGAGGTCCTTAGGAGTTCAACCATACCCATTTCAGGTAAGTATACATTCGTTTTCACGTCGAACTTCGAATCCCCCGATTTGGTCACTGTTCATGCACACATTAATTCTTGTGTTTTTGGGAATTTCAAGCTTGTAGGAAGCTTGGTGAGGTCCTTAGGAGTCTCGGGGTGGTTCGTTTGAAGGTTTTGGACGTCGGGATCATGAGTTGCAGGTTTGGCTAGAGTTGGTGGTGTTTTCCCGACGAGATTCCGTTGGTTTTAGTGCTTGAAAGTGGTATGGATTTGTTCCTCTTGTTGTAAGCTTCATTTTGGTACCAATTTTGTGAAATTTGGTTGAAAAATGAAGAAGATACGAAGTTTTGAAAATTTCCCGATTTTCCAGCACCGGCGACGACGGAATATTTCTAACGGCGTTAACGGAATCCGTCAGAGTTAACGGAATCCGTCAGAGTTAACGGAATATTCCTGATGGTGTTAACTGACGCCGTCAGTGTGCCAGGCACGTGCCTACGCGTGGGCGGCGCATGAAGGCGCGTGCGGCGTCGGAAAATTATTTTAAAAATATGGGAATGTTCCTGAGGTTGAGTAGATCACATTAGTGTATTCATACACCTCATTTGAGCTTTGTATGAGAAGTTATTTCGTATGGTTGGTTATGTGCTTTAAAATTAATGTATTTATAGTTATTTCGCATATAGGTGAAACCTATCCCGAGGACGAGTGCGGTCACTCGAGGCAAGGGGGTTACGACCCTTCTACATACCAGTAAGTGGGCTTTTGGTTTTCCGTATATACCTATATACTTATGTTTTTCCCAGAAAGTGAAATGGAACGTTTATACGTTTATATGCCATGCATTATGTTTGCCGTTTGTTTATGCATTATTAGTTGCATATATATATATATATATATGTTGGTGTTGTGGACGCACAGGTAAGTGCCAGGTAAGTTATGGTTTATATTTATGTTCAATAGTGATTTTAGATGCATAGAGAGCTCATAACCTACACCAACGGTGTTAGTGCTCCCACCCAGAGTAGGGCACAGTCATTCACATGATGTTCATCTTCCGCACCACACGCTCATCTTGGATCCAAGTTAGGTGCACAGTCCTGTCGTACATACCACTTTAGGTGGTTCAGACTCGTAGGTGACCCACGATTATTCGCCCAGTTTTCACGTGATCGTAGCACTTGAGCGTACTTATATTACACCCAGTCCTGTTGTACAGACCACTTTAGGTGGTTCCGACTCGTGTGCAGGTATAGTTAGTGAGTTGGAGATTTGCGCTCTAGATTCAGCCGTACAGGTCACGTTAGGTGACTCCAGCTGACAGATTACATGGCATTGTTTGGCATTACCTGAGTACTTGCATTTTATTTAGAGGCATTTGATATGGCATATTTCTGAGCATGACTTATATATATATGTATATTCTATTTCTGAGAAGTATACAAGTTTTACGGCGAGGGGTTAGAACTTTGTTTATGAAATGGTTTTTGAAAAGTTTTGTTTTTGCCCACTCACACTTTCTGTTTTGTGCCCTTCCAGGTTCTAGTTGGCTATCACTTTTGGTGGCTCCCCAGAGGATTTTTCCCGCATATTTGACAGATTATCACCAGTGTAGGACCACCTTTGGGTATGGTTATGTAGTGTTGTTTCTCCCGGACTGCATTAGGTCTTCCGTGCTCTGAACTTTGTTTTTCACACTTACGCTTGCACATGTATGTTCTTTCTTCGTGTATAGCTGGTTTTTATTTATTCGTACTTTTATTTTTATTTATTAGCTTCCGCATTGTGCACATGGTTACGTCACTTCCACGTGACGGCCACCATGCCCTGATCTCGGTCGGGGTGTGTCAGGAGATGTGAGATTTGTGAATACTTAAAATACACTCCAATTTCTCTCCAATTTCCTCTAATTCCTCAATGTTTTCAAATTCTTTAAAGGAATTGTTATTAGCAGTCCAAAAATCTCATTTGGTACTTCAAACTTTCTATAATTAGAAAAGAAAAAAAAATACATTTGTGAGAAGTGTAGAATAAAAATTTTGGATTACTAATAACAATTCCCTTCTTTAAAATTAAATTCTAATTGAAAACACTTGGAATGTTATAAACTTCTTTAAAATCCTAATTGAATACACCCAGATTTTTAAAGATTTTAATAAACTATTTTAAAATTCTGATTGAATTTCAATAAATCACTTAAAATCCTTGTTCAAATTATTTTTTAGTGCTACTGAACTCAATTGTCCTAACTTTCCACCCACAGTATAATAAAAAATTTAATGACAAAACTTATTCTCTTTGAAAACGACAATTAAGGCCCTTCATATTGTCAAATAGACCTAGCATTCATGTCGTGTTTTCAATGTTCATATCATACCCAATATCTTAACGGGTCATGTTGTGTAACACCCATTAAAATAAACGGGTAAAATGACTCGACCTGATAATATTAACAAGTAATATGATCCAACCCGTTACCCGTTAAGGAAAATATATTTTAAACCAATAAATAATCAAATGAAAAACATAATACTAAATAAGTATATACATACCATATTGTCACATCCAAAACATAAAAACACATTTTTCTTTTAAGTATATTTTCGCTTACCTAAATTGATCAAATGGTAAAATTGGAAAATATTGGAATAGAGAAGAGGTTTTTTCATCCAAAAAAGTTCTAAGAATACAAGTGAAATAGAATCCAACGGTACAGATTTACTTTCATTTATCTTACGGTTATTATTTAAGTAAAGTCTTTAATAGTTTTTTAATTAATGTAGAAGTGTAAAAAATATAGAAAAAATATATAAACGCTTGTAATGATAAGCTTTACAACTTTCATGAAGAGCTTAACTTTGAAATTCACCATTATAATCATATAAATCATAGATCAAAATTTAACCGTTAATTGTTGTTTACATTTACGCTTCATTGTTCTCATCAAATTTTGTATTTTTCAGATTTTCTTTTTTGAAAACATGATCTGTTAAAGGATGCAGGAAGATGAACGGTTTGGATCGTTGATATTATATTCAGAGTTTTACAGTTAGTGAAAATATTGCTTGATGTTTATAAAGTTTCTACAAACTATATGACATTGACTCATATTTCAGTTAACCGTAAATATTGAAATGTGATATCAAAGATCTGAACCGTTCATCTTCTTACATATGCTAGATGATCATGTTTTCAAAAATGAAAATTTTAAAAATGAAATTCAGTAAGAAGAATAAAGCATAAATGACAATCGATAATTAAATATAAATTTAAGGTTTATGGATTGTAGTGTTGGATTTCGAAGGTGACCCTTTCATGAAAGTTGTAATGGTTGTCACTATGAGTGATTGTATATATTTTTTTTTTTTACATTTTTTACACTTCTACAATAATTATTATTAATTTTATTAATTTTGCCCTCAAATAAAAAACATTATTCATGAGGGTTTGGAGGATTTTAAAAATCTAAACGATAATGTAAGTGTAACCATGATCTACTCGTGGGGGAATAATAATGAATCACGAGTGTTTATATATATACTTTCACATTTTTCATACTTGTATGTATGTCTTCTTAGTTCTTGCCTATACAAATAGGAGTGTGATATCCATACACCCCATTTTACTTCTCACACACCTTTTTAATTTTCTACTGTTGGATTGAATGAATTGAACAAGATCAACGGACATAAATTATCAAGGGGTGTGCAAGAAGTAAAATGAGGTGTGTGGATAGCACACCCCTACAAATACTATACTAGTTTATTTTAATTTTGGACAACAACATGTTAAGTAAAATTTATCCTAGTAATGATAATAAGGAACTCTCATAATAAAAATAAATAATGACTAAAACTTTTTTTATTTTATTTTTAACATAATAATACAAAACTATATATTTAATATAGAATATATTAAATATATTAATATGGCTATTGTATTTTATAATAAATCTTTTAGTAATTAATCTTTAAAATTATCAAAATATTTTTTTTTCTTAACGGGTTATGTCACATCCCCACCCTGGCCCTTACCACATTCCAGGCTCGACTTCATCGTAGCACAATATTATCTGCTTTGGGCCCCGACCACGCCCTCATGATTTTGTTTCTAGGAACTCACACGAGAACTTCCCACTGGATCATCCATCCTGGGATTGCTCTTGCAAGAACTCGCTTAACTTCAGAGTTCCGATGGAATCCGAAGCCATTGAGCTCCTAAAAGGCCTCGTGCTAGGTAGAGATGAAAATATACATATAAGGCTTACAAAGCCAATCGAGCCACCGACACGAACTTATATCTAGAACCTGGAAGGGCGGTTCTGACAAACATTCACTAGTGTAGGGTTTCTTTTATGATATGTATAATTAGTAATTAAACTTCTGGACTGCATTCTGATACCTACGCTTGAGTTATGTGTGTCCTTTAATCTAAACATTTTCACTTGCAGTGATATGTTAGTCTAGTGTAATTAGTTAGCAAGTTTTTATTTATCCGTATTTTCATATCACGTTCACTTCCGTACAGCATACATGACTACATCACCCTCACGTGACGGCTAGTATGCCTCGATTGGGGTTGGGTTGTGTCAGGTTACCCACGTTTAACCCGCGTGTGTTAAGAACCCATTATTAACAGGTTCTTAACGGATCACCCCAATAATGACTCGATTAGTTATTGTGTTGACCCAAAACTCGTTATTTTCGTATCGTATCAGAAACTGTCAGGTCTATTGTCAAATCACATTTTGCCACGTCGGCAAACAAAATAACAGAAAATTTGAAAAAAAAAAAAAAAATTATAATCCGATTCCGAATCGACAGCGTCAACTTAATGTCCATTCACGACAACTCCCACAAGTCTCCCTCACAATAGCCTAAAGTGACGGCGTTAACTCATCTCCTCATTTTTTTTTTCTCTGTAACGCTTCCTCTCCCTTTCAGCTCAAGCCAAGGAAAGGGCCCGGAAAAATCTTTTTTTATTCCTCTTCAACTTTGCTGAGCAAGTGGGATTCGAATTTGTAAGTTAGAGGCCATTGTATTGTTCTAACCGACCGACATAACTAACGTTTGTTAATATTGTTAATTTCACGACTTTAGAACGAAAAGAAACAAAGAATCAAACTCCGGATTTTTTTCTTATTGACCACCTAAATTGTGATTCATCGATAAATAGAACGACATATAAACTTCTTTCTTTTTCTACAACACCCTTTCTTTCTATTATACCAAAAAACAAATCTAGATTAAAAAGTGGCCAAAAACCTAATGCTAAAGCTGGATTTGCACTAGAAGAAAATTAAGAGGAATTTCTAACTATAGATTGAAGTGATGAATATTGTCATACTGCTGCTAATAATCATCAAAACCCAACCCCCTTTTTTCCCGCATGCATTCTCAGGCCGAGACTGAGACGACGACGAGGAGGCTCCTCTGAAAAATGTCAAAACTTCAAATGAAACTAGTATCAGAATTGCAAAGCACAAAAAGAAAAGACTGACTGCTAGAACCGTAAGCTCTTTGCTTTCGAGGCTCGCTTGATCCTTCACAACCTTTTCAGAATCTAATCTGTAGTAACGAATATCAATGTCAGTGAGTGAGTCTATAGATTGATGTGAGGCAACGAGGACGAAAAATAACTGCTGGGTTGATAAGAACAAAAGCCTAGAAGTTAGATGTATATCTAACCTTAACATGTCATTTTCCCTGGCCAATACATTCACTTGAGATGAGACAACAGCTTTCCATGATTCAAGGTCGGTAATGCTGTTTTCCTGAAGAATCAAATCATGAGAAACAATTAGGTTGATAATGCTTACTGTCCCGAAAATTATATGCATAAACATAAAATGTGTAGTAAATGTTAAAAAAAACAATGGAGTACCGCAATTTCCTTCCATTGCAAGAGATCTTTAATCTCTGTTTTGCTTTCATCCAGAAGTAATGATATTCTCAACAGCTCTTTACCAACCTCCGGCAAGATACCCCCTTGTCTTCGATTTAATTCTTTGATATACTCCTCCACCACAGCTAAGTTCAGCTCGAGTGACCTCACTTTTTGCATCAAAATCTTCAGAACTGAGTCACTAGGAATTCTTCCATTCGGCTGCTGTCTAACCTTCATAACTGGCTCTGGAATCTTGCTTGCAGTTACCGGATAGTTGGTAATGTCTACATTGACTTTTTGTGGATCTTCAACAGTTTCTGTCCCTACACTAGCTGTTTGAACCCCAGTTTGACCAACACTACTTGTTTTCCAGTCAGTTGAACCAACCTCTTCTTTTGGAGAGGATTTTACAGTTGAATTAGGCTCTGGCAATTTATTGGCTGCAGGTTCTGCAGATGCCACAATCAGATCTTCAAGCATCCGCTCAAATGCGTTAATCCCATACACCTCTAGAACACTTAATGTGCAATAAAACTCTGACCCGTAGTGACTTAGTAAATCTAACTTCAAGTATCTTACCCATTTGGGTTCAGACAGCTTAAAGGTCTGAGCATGCTTGACATTAGCAGCAACAAAGTTTCCCAATGGCGACCACGCTTCTGCCGGATAGCTTAAGCTTCCAGACAATTCAAATTCCTTGAAGTTAGAAGAGTAGTGCTCAAAGTTTGCAATCTTGACAGCATCTACCAGAGTCTCTTCTGCAAGCTCAACTATAACAAACTTTCCCCCAACGGAGCAAGGATTTCTAAGGTACTTATCGTGATCCTTTCCCAATATGTTGCTTGCTCCTTTTGCTTCTTTATTGTGAGCCACCGCTTTTGCACCCTTGGATGCAGAGGCATAGTTGTACTCTGTTCCATCAGATTCAAGCCCGTGGGTTATGTTAACTAGCTGACTAGGGATATCCTGACCTTTTTCCTGCTTTGTTATGTTTCGAAATTCGTCAAAATTGAGATAGGAGGGATGAGAAGTTCTTCCATTCAGTTGTCCTGAATGATTTGTTTTGTGATCTTGTGCTTGATGTAGTTCACAAACCAAATCAGCATAGCCTAAAATACTCCAAACTAATCTATTCGTCTGTGGAAGTGAGTACTTGGAAATTGCACAGTTGTCACAAACTCCAGAATTGTAAAAGTTTTGAGATGAAGTAAAATCTAATACCATTCCATTTGTCTGTTTCCCGCTTCCATTTTCTATAAATGAGCATGCATCGTCACCGTGCTTACCATTGTGAACACTAGGACAATGTGTAGATCTGTTATCAGGAGCTGAGTTCCCTGAAGAAAATATAGCTCATGTTAAAAGAGCAAACCTGAAAGAAATAAATAGCCAAAGCTAAAAGCTAAAATGCCATCCAAATAGCTTATCCTAAAAGCATGAATCCGAATATAGCAGAAAATGTCCTCTTGGCTCCAGATGAAGAAAAGATTTGGTAAATCACAGAAACGTTTTCATTCACGAGTCACGACGAAGAATAGAAGAGTAAGAGCAGAAGAGAATTTCCCAACATTACACTTCAGCAAAGGAACATATTATCCAAAAGAAGAAGAAATAGAAAACCTACATGGATTTCCCCAGAATCCAGAGTCTTAAGATATGAACATTCTTTAACAAAGAAACAAAATCATTCAAAACCGAACTGCGGGTAATAAGAAACAAACCCCCTTAATGATAAAACGTGAGCATACAACCCAAAACCAATCGGAAATGGGCGGAGAAGCCCTTGCTCTACTTCCACCTCCACCGGAGGTTGTTGAATGAAAAAGAATTTGGAACCTATTGACATTTTTTTCACACCCATTAAGGAAATTTGGAATTCATTTCACCAATAGCAGTGTCCAAAACAAATTTTTCTTCTCAACTCATTATTTTGTAACATTTGGATATCTTTTCTTTGAGACACGTATTAGCATTCTATCCTGTCTATCCAATCTATTGATACAAAATACAGATTGGGGAAATGGGTTTGCTAGAAAATACAAAACTGAGAAATGGGCATCAAGGAATTAGAATTTACAGGTAAAAAGGGGCAAACTTTACAACAAAAAAAATTCAAATCCAGAAAACCAAACGAACCAAAGACAAATGAAAAAAAGATAAATTATAGATACCTCCATTGCCATGGCCGAGACCAAGCCTAGAGTAGAACAGGAAAACAAGGCACCAGAGAGAGAAGATCAAAGAGAGAGAAAGCTCGTAGAAGCTCTTGCTCTTGTTGTTGTAGCATTTCTTGCTTTTGCTTTTGCAGCTTTCTCCCCCAATGTTTTTCTGAAAACTGCAGCTTTCTCCTCCACTGCTGCTTTTCTGAAAATGGAAGCTGTCAATGCTGGTGTGGTGGTCTCTGGTTTGGGTTTTGATATAAAAGGAGCCGTTCCGGGGCTTCTTCATCTCTCATCTGTGCAAAAATGGCCTTTGGGTTGGAGGGTTTTGGTGGGTCTTTCTGTTTCATCAAAAGCCATAGCAGAGAGAGAGAATGGGGGATTTCCTCAGGAATTGGAATCGGGAAAAGTCCTTGTCTGCTTTTTGTGGCAAATTGTTTGCGGAAAGCGCTCTTTGCCGTTGAGAGGCGCGGAAGTCGCTTTCGGATCAAGTTTGGAGTTTTAAGTTTTTGACCCGTTTCTTAATAACGGTATAATTTGGTGCCAAGTTTCAACCCGCCACTTCCCACCGCCAGACTCACCAAATTTGCTCCCTAAAGTGAACCCTAATTTGTAGAAACGAGCGTTCTCAAGTTCACTAAAGCTTTTATGCTCACTCTTACGGATCAAGTTCTTATCTTGCCCCGATAGTTTAAATTAGATCACATTGTTGTTTGAGTAAACAAGTGAACCGAAATTTGAATAAATGAGACGTTGACAAATCATAACGAGTAAAAAATTGGTAAACAAATTGAGTGTAACTGTTCTCTGCTTCATCGTTCTACAAGGAAAAGATTGACATGAAACATGGACGCCCAAGGCTATGTCCAAACTTATCACGGATTGCCACATGGTGTTGCATGAGGGGCTTAGGACACTACCATCTTGACATCTTCGTTTTATGCAAGTCCTCTCAGGAGCTAAATAAAGAAAAAGATTTGTGTGACATGAGATTTTCAGCATGATGAAAAAGAAGTTTATAATGAGATCATGGCATCCAACTATCTGAGTAGTAATCTCATTCATGTGTAAATGGAAAAAGAGAGTGCATATTTCTACGTTATCTATCAACAAAGCAAAAAAACAAAAACAAAAAAATAAAGAAAATAAAGAAAGCCAAACAAAAAGGAAAAATGGCCTTTCTTTTGAAATACAGGAGAGACAGATTACACCAAAATTACAAGATACAATCTCATTCGCGCTCTTCATGCTCTTGATGGAACTGAAGCTTTCGATGCAGTCCTCGATCCATGCACGATACGCCAAGTCTGCAGAGAGCCCCCATTCGCTTAATCATAGGTTTCACCTTTGGATTGAGATAGAAGGGCGTACTCTAACTGACGTTTCTGTTCCTGTTCCTGTTCCTGTTCTTGTTCTTGTGTGATAAACTTAAGGCTGCCGGGATTTTCCTCCTCTAAAAGAAGCTTTAAGGGTGTTTGTGGAGGGTACTTGTTCAAGATAAAATCAATTTCTTCACCGCTAATTTCCTTGTGTTCAAGAAGAACCTGAAATGAAAGAAAGCCAATGAATCCCACTAAGTCATTGAACCACTTCGAGGTTAAATGCAGTCAGCTCATCTACACATATGTAATCTCAATTTGCATTCAAGATATTAAGATATGAATTTGCGTTCAGACCAATTACCTTCACAGTTTTAAGCAAGGCCGTGTGATGCTTCTTAAGCAGAGACAGTGTTTTGTCATACATTTTGTGTATCAGCTCTTCAGCCCTTTTTGCAACATCATCATCTAAATTGAAGTTCACTGGTGGTTCAATCAGGTCATAGTCGTGGTACAGTGATCCCTCGAAGTCCAGCCGAGGGCCTACAAATTCAAGTTTCTTCCTCCAGGGTGGTGGCTCTCCGTGTATGACCATCGGATTCTCCAAATTCCAACTGTAAGAAGAGATTAATCAAATCAGATCATTACAACCTGTCAACCACACAGAAAGCAAGGAGGTAGAAAAACAGTAGTGAATAGGGGCCTCACATGGTTAAAATTTTACGAGCAAGCCAAGATGCATCAGCAAGGTAGTCAACCGATGCCCTTGATGTGTCTCGTCCATATATGACCTCTTCAGCGGCCCTCCCACCAATTAAAACCTGCACATAAGAAAGACAAAACCTTCAGATAAAAGATAGGATACGGTATTAAAAGAAACTATAACAAAAAGAAGCAAACCTGAAGGCGATGCAATAATTGTGGCCGGCGTTCAAACATGTATGATTCATCATCAAGTCGATGAAATACAACTTGTGACAATGTCTGTACAAATTACTTGACAAAGTTACACCATAATTAACAAGTGATAGGAAAAGGAAATACCATAGTCAAATAATTCTATTATTGATATCAAAGTAGCCATCACATGTTACAGAACTGCGAAATTAACATGATAAGATAGTTCTGAGGCTTGAAGTAATCTAAGAAGATAGTTGGTTGTCTATAAAATCATTCAGGTTACCTAAGTATGCAACAGCACGACAAGGATGAACCACATAACAGTGACTATTTCATAAGACTGTCAAAAACATACAAAGCAAAGAAGAATGACAAATTAGCTTATGGAGGAAAAAGAAGATGAAGGAGCAGAACGAGCACCTGACCACGAGGGATGATTGAAATGCGATCACATCGTTCAACTTCTGCATTCTCATATTGCCTAAGCAGATGAGAAGTCATTGCCACTCCAACTTCAGTAGTGGCTCGACGACATTGACCCTGATGGCCCAACTCTATTCCAACCCGCTTTGGTCCTACAGTGAGTCTATCAACAGCATCATCCAAGTCTGACTGAAAAATTGAATCATGCCCCTTCCTCACTGCTACAAGTGCAGCCTCTTGGACCAGCTGAGCCAACTTTGCTCCCGTCCATCCTGATAAATAGAAAATTGGTCTCAGGCCTTCAGTTTGCAAATCCAGTGGAACGCCAAAGACAGATGCGTACCAGGTAAGTTTTGTGCATAGCTGGACAAATCAACAGATGGTGACATTTTTCACTTTGCTTGCATGAATTTTCAAAATATCCAATCTCCCCTTCGCAGCAGGAGGACGAATTTTTATCTGCAGGATGCAACCCAAATAATAATGAGCCACTAAATTACATTCATCAAAGCTAGCATATACAATTTAATGAATTTATGGATAACCAAGCAGAAAATATCAGTTTCAGCGAATCATCTGATATCAACCTGCGCAAATCCAACCAATGATTGGAGAATGGTTGAATGGCTCATTTAGAATCAGATACAGATGTATAATATGACTGAAGTATGTCATCTCAAGTTTAAACAGAGTCAAATTCCATGAAGCTAATGCAGTAGCCTAGCTCCAACAGTCGTTTACTTTAGAAAGAGAACAAACCTTCCGGTCAAAACGACCTGGTCGAAGAAGTGCAGGGTCTAACAAATCCCTGCGATTTGTAGCAGCTAAGAATATAACACCTTTACCGGTATCAAATCCATCAAGCTCAATTAAGAGCTGGTTCAGAGTAGTTTCTCTCTCTTGAGTGGCTGCATTATACAGGTGGTCGCTAGTTTCCTTGAAAATTCCTTGACGCCTGAGCATAGGATAGAAAACAAATACCCGTAAGTGTATTAGCATCCAGTTCAAAGTTAAACACTAATGATATGTCATAAAGGTAACAACTGTATGTTAACAAAATTAAAACCACAAATCATTAAAGTTCACCAAGAGAAATATGCATACCTCGTAGCCAATGCATCAATCTCATCGATGAAAATAACAGATGGTTTGTTTACCTGCACCAAAAAAATAAACAAATTCATAGCATAAAAGTCCCAATAAAGACTTCAAGAAAGTGAATATGTTGCTATAATTGATTAAAATACTCTCTCAGAAGTCAGAAGTCAGAACCACTTTTAAAGAGGAAAGTAGATTTTAAAGTCGAAACTATGAAACTGATAGCAGAGCGTGACTTGTTTGTGTCCTCACTTCCCCTTCAGGGTGACAGTGGGATAATATGGCGAGAACCAAATTTGTTAGCCGCATGGTACCTCCAAAAATATGTCCAGGTTTAAATGTTCAGAATTAAAAATGGCGTAAATTCTAAAGGAGATCGATCAGAATTAACAGAATTCAACTACAAAATGGGAAGTATAATCACCTTGGCTCTTTTGAATAGATCCCTAATACGAGCTGAACCAACACCAACTAAGACTTCAACAAATTCAGATCCAGCCATTTGGTAAAACGGAACACCAGCCTCACCGGCTATGGCCTTTGCAACCAGGGTCTGGAAAAAGGTGAGTAAACTGAAAAGTTAGTAATGCTTAACTTAAGTATTGTACACAGAAAACTGAAAAGTTAGTAATGCTTAATTTCATGTATTGTACAAACCTTGCCACATCCAGGTGGACCCTCTAAAAGAACCCCATGCGGTGGTTTTATTCCCATTTTGTCAAATAGTTCTGGGTTCTTCAAGTACCTCACCAACTAATCAGCAGAATATGAAAGATACTAATAAGTTTCCCTTAATTAGGAATGTAGCATTAAGAATTATAACAACATATGACCACGAATGAATTACAATATATAAGCAATTCATTCTCAAAGAATAGTGATAACGAATACCTCCAGGAGTTCCTCTACTGCTTCATCAATCCCTGCCACGTCACCAAACTTAACTCCAGTTGACCCCTGAACACATGCCAAGACAAAATAGAATTCTAAGAATCTTATGAACAACTTCAATGAGCTAGGAAGTTGCAAAATGAGTAACTATTAGAAAACTAACATCAACACGGGCTTCCGCTTTGGATCGTGAAAAATCAATCCCTTGCCACAGGTCCTACATATTAAGTGCAACACATGGTAATCAAATCCATGGCATAATAATACAAGGCATGAAACTGTAGAAATGACGCAGCATTACCCACTTCCGGAAGTTCTTAGGTCTTCTTGAAAGTGTGAAACGGACAAGAATGACCATGGTCATAAGGACAATTGTTATCGGTTTTAACATCTCAATGCTGGCAGATAGACCACCAAAAGTGTAAAATTCAGAAAATTTAGAGAAAATGCCTCCATCACTGAAAAAGTCAACAACGTTGTCCCATACTCTCTCCAAAATACCCAAGACGAGACCAAGAAAAAGTCTCAAAAATGGTTTGACTATAGGTAATACGACATATACAGTTGAAGCAAAAACGAAGCTGGTAACAGCAAATACAGCAGAAGCCAGGAATCCTCCAATAAAAACTGCTGCAGCAGCCATTACAGCTGTTACCATTCCAAGCTCCACCATCATTCTGCTAGATATGGAAGATGCCACCGGATGAGGGTACTGTGGTACCTTTCCAACCCACGACTGCAGCAAAGGAATCAAACAGTAAGGAAAGATTAACCTTCTATAGGAATAAAAAGACAAAGATAAACCAAACGGATTTCCAGACTCTTTAAACATATGGTTCCAATTCTATGACACCAATGCATTGTGTTCTAGGACCAAAACCTCAAGTCTAGGTATATGGTACAAGATATGGCTGAAAAAAATGAAGTCTGAAGTTAATTCTTGAACCTGATTATTTTCAATGAGCCCAAATATTTTCTGATCACTGATACTACAATAACTAAAGGAAGGTTAATACAGCCACCCTTACTTTTTAAGCACTCAAACCAGAACTTCCGAATAAAATGGGACTACATACCAAACACTCTAATTTTACACCATGAAAATAAGTACCACAAGATAATTCACCACTAGCTAGTTTGCATTTTCTTAAAACCAATTTCCATTTCATTCATAAGTTATGTTTAACTTAGCAGAAATGAGTTAAATGATTGATCACCGTAGTATGCCCCTCAATCATATATCTCGGGCCTGTGTAATCCTCCAAAAGAGCTTGAGCTTCACCCTCATCCAGCCTCATTGCCCTGAAAAATTGCAAAAACATATATCAATAAGCTGCCAAAAACATCCACAAAAATCACTACTCCCTAAGCAACAAACTGGTTAGTCAGTTTTACCATTTGGTTCGATGCAAGCTTTTTTCACCCGGTATCTCCTTCAAATCAACAATGAAATCACAGACACCATAAGAAGTCCCTGCCACTTCCTTGGAAGTTAACAACTTAACCTTATCACTCTTCACAGCTTTCAGAAACTCCTCATAGCTCATTCTGGGCAATTCCTCCAAACTCTTCTCAAATTGCTCTTCCTCCGGGAACTTTGTCCCGAAAATCTGCTCAGGCACATAGAGCTTCCCCTTGTACTCCCTCAAAACGTCCTTCAAATATACAGCGTCATCCTTCACTCCACCATCACTTAGCCCCTCAGTTCTCTCATTTTTCGCCTTCGAAAAATTCAGCCTTTTCGCAAAGAGTTCAGCAAAACCCACATTGGAATTCTTCCCCAAACTCTCTTTTTCTTTCAAAGTATAGAACTTGTCGCCTACCAAGTACCTGGGTTCAATCTGGCTAGGGTTCTCCTTCAAGACCCTGGTCACATAATCGTCCAGGGGGGCTTTGCTATTGTCACCGGACCTTGACGACGGCGGGGAAGACGATTGGCAGAGGAGGGTGAGTGACCGGTGGCGGATAGGCAGCTGCGGTTGAACTTTCCGAATCAAACCGAAACGCTTCGACTGAGCTGGGGATTTGAAGTGGGTGTGTGGTTTGGGAATGTAAATTTTGGGTGGATTGAGAATGTCAATGGATGCCATTGCTGGGGAAGACGAAGAAATTTGAGCAATTGGGGTTTAATTTTGGAGGGAAATGCTGCAATTTGTGCTCATAATTTTCTGGGGTTTATCTATTTTTGGGTTTAAGATTCTTCATTTTTTATTATGCAATTTTGTTGCATGAACTTTGAGTTGGAAACTGGAAAGTTTGAAACTTCGATAATTTGAGAGAGGCTTGGGTTCTGTTTCATATTATCCGGGTCAAGTTTTTTCAGGCGGGTTCAGATTCAGGGTCCGAATTCGATCAACCTTTGGGTCTTGGTTTCTCCACCACTACGAAGTTCGGTGTGTTGAAAATACTGGTGGGTTAATGAATGCCCACAGTGATATTGAAAACATTGGTAGATTTTTCAATACCCACATAGTAATGTGGACTTTGGAAATGAAAGAGATTGTATTTTTCAAAAGTTGTGTGTGGGAGTTGCTTTATAAATAGAACGCTCCGTGTACTATCAAAATACAGATAGAACAAGAAAGATCAATAACATTATCTATCCCTCCCTTTTTTATTTGTCATCCCCTTGTATTATAGTTACAGTGTGATATTTTACACTTACTTCGCTCATGTCACTAGTAAAGGTTATCTCTTTAACTTTTATTTAGTTATAACACGTTATTAGCACGATTCTCTAAAATCTAACCATTTTCTCATTTATCTTCGCCGAACGAAAGAAAAAAATGTTTCCTCTAAATATTTTACTGTTCATCTTCTTCCTCTGTCTCAACTGCTAAATATACCCTCGTGAAGAACTGTTTGCGCCATGCCTGCTTTTAGTTCTTAACCTAACAGTTACATATATTTTTGATTTCTTGTTTGGTGTAGATCTTGATTACTAACCCAGTGTTTATTTATGTTAATTTTACTGCAATCCAAGATGGAGCGGTACAATCGTCCATCTTGAACTGTAAATTTAATCTTAGTGCATATCCAAGATGGTGTGGTATTATCTCCTATCTTGGACTACAAATCTAATTTTACTGCAAATTTTAGATGGAGCGATATAATTGGCCATCTTACCCTGCATATTTAAATTTGTATGCTATTTAATTTCATTGCAATTTTAGATGGTGCGGTATAATCGCCCACCCTATTCTGCGTATTCAAAATTTTCTGTTACTTAAGCGGTGCGGAATAATCGCCCATCCTACGTTATGTTATTTCAATGAGAATGGTGCAGTACAATCGTCCTCCTCATTCATCTTGAAAATCTTGAGCCTGAAGTTTTGAGTGCTTATCATTTTGGCCTGAAGATAAAAATGAAAAATTTATAAGAATAAGAAGTTCTAACACTACATACCTCCAGAATACATATTATTCCAAGTTCTTACACATCTCAGTTTTCTTTCAGAAAAGAAAATGACGAACTTGGCAAAACTTGATTTTGTTACCCTAGACATTACTAGGAAAAACTACCTTACCTGGGTAGTAGATACCAAGATCCATTTGGAAGCAGAGAATCTTGGAAAAACAATCAAGGAGGGGAACAGTGCATCTTCTCAAGATCGGGGGGAGGCCATGATCTTTATCCGTCGCCACCTTGATGAAGGACTAAAAAGTGAGTACTTAACGGTCGAATATCTGTTAGCACTCTAGAAGGCATTGTGAAACAGATACAATCACCAAAAAACATTGATTCTTCCAAGAGCTTGTTATGAGTGGACTCACCTAAGAATCTAGGATTTTAAGTCAGTGGTTGAGTACAATTCTGCAATGTTCAGAATTAGCTCCCAGATGAAACTCAGTGGAGGAAACCATCATTGAGGATGATATGCTAGAAAAGACTTTCAATACCTTTCATGCCTCAATCGTGCTCTTGTAGCAAGAGTATAGAGAGCGAGGTTTCACTGAATACAATCAGCTGATTTCTATGCTCCTGGTAGTTGAACAAAACAATGAGCTCCTGATGAAAAATCATTAGTTCCGACCTACTAGATCTACACCATTCCCAAAAGTGAATGCTGCTTTTCTCAAAGTGAATGCCACATCCTCTGGTGGCAATAATCATAAACAAGAACGTGACCACAAGCAAGAACGGTGAAACGGGAAAGGCAAGAATCATGGTGTCTAGTTTCATAACCAGGTTCCATGCATAATTCAGGTCCAAGCTTTAAAAATGTGAATCGCCACAAAGGCAAAACTCATATGAACAATACTCCCAGAAACTTTGAAGAAGCCTGCCATAGGTGTGGTGACAATGGGCATTGGGTGCGGACTTGTCGAACCCCAAAACATCTGGTGGATCTATATCAAGCCTCCATCAAAGAAAAAGGTGTCGAGACCAATTTTCTTGACCAAGCTAAACCAATGGATATATCTGATTCAGTGTGTGAATTATCAGGGCAGTTGAACACAACTCACCTACATGTCTCAGATTTTATTGTGGAAATGAGGAATGAAGTATACTGGTCTGACTAAATCATTTATGTTTGATGTACTAAACTTGTAGTTCAGAACTAGCATTTCAAATTCAATAAAAGTGGTGTTTAAATTTCCTGTTATAACTTACTTTTAACTGTGATTCCCTTATTTAAATAGCATTGATAAAAACTATGGTCATTCTCAAAACATGAGAAATGGCGGAGATATTTATCTTGCAGACTGCGCAACCACGCATACGGTATTTCGAGATTGAAAGTATTTCTCAAGATTGATGCTTACAAAAGTAAGGGTAACAACAATATTAGGTCATTCAGATGTAATTGAAGGCTCAGGGAAAGCCCAAATTATGTTACCAAATGAAACAATATTGTCCATACAGAATGCGTTGTACGCTACTTCGATCTATTAGAAATTTGTTGAGTTTTAAATACATACGTTTAAATGGATACCACATTGAAACGAAAAGTACAGAAAATGTGGAGTATTTATGCATTATCTCCAATGATACCCAAAAACGTATATTGGAAAAGTTGTATGGTTTGACAAATGGATTGTATTATACATACATAAAGACAGTTGAATCACATACTATCATGAACCATAATTTCATTAATTCAAAAGTTTACATGCTTTGACATGATCGTCTGGATCACCCAGGATCTACCATGATGCGCATGATCATTACCAACTCTAATGGACATCCATTATTGAGTAGACACATTGCTATCTCAAATAATAACCCTTGCAAGGCTTGTTCTCAAGGGGAGTTGGTAGTTAGACCATCATAACTAAAGGTTGATGCTTAATCCCCATTATTTCTACAAAGAATTCAAGGGGATATTTGTGGTCCTATTCAGCCATCATGTGGACTATTCCGATATTTTATGGCTTTAGTTGATGCATCTACCAGATGGTCACATGTTTGTCTCTTGTCTACTCGGAATGTAGCTTTTGTGAGACTTTTTGCTCAGATAATTAAGTTGCAAGCATAGTTCATAGATTACCCCCATTAAGTTAATCCGACTTGATAACGCTGATAAATTTACGTCTCAAACCTTTGATGATTACTACATAACATTGGGCATTAATGTTGAACACCCTGTTCTTCATGTCCATACTCAAAATGGTTTAGCAAAAGTATTAATCAAGCGGCTTCAATTAATAGCCCGCATTCTGCTCATGAAAATAAAATTGACAGTTTCTGCATGGGGATATGCCATCTTACATGCTGCATCATTGGTTCGATTAAAATATATAGCCAACTACCAATACTCCTCAGTACAACTCGTGTTTGGACATCAGCCAAACATTTCACATTTATGTTTTTGGTTGTGCTGTTTATGTACCTATTGCACCATCACAACGCACTAAAATGGGACCTCAGCACCGACTGGGAATTGATATGGGTTTTGATTCACCATCTATCATCAGATATTTGGAACCTTTAACAGATGATATGTTTACAGCTCGTTTTGTTGATTGTCACTTTGATTAAACAGTCTTCCTGTCGTTAGGGGAAGAAAAGACCGTTCCAGAAAAACGGTAAGAGCTGAGATGGATTGTTCCCACCTTATCTCATTTTGATCCTCAAAGTATTCAATGTGAAAATGAAGTAAAAAGGATCGTTCATCTTCAAAGTATTGCCAATCAAATGCCAAATGCATTTAATGATGTTATGAAAGTGACAAAATCACATATACCAGCTGCTAATGCACCTGCAAGAATTCAATGTGAAAATGAAGTAAAAAGGATGTTCATCTTCAAAGTATTGCCAATCAAATGCCAAATGCATTTAATGATGTTGTGGAAGTGACAAAATCACATATACCAGCTGCAAATGCACCTGCAAGAATTGATGTCCCTATTGGATAAAATAAAGTGGCAGCGAATGATTCATCTAATGCACGCCTGAAGTGTGGTAAACCTTCATGTTCAAAAGATTCAGCCCCTCGGAAGAGAAAGATGAGGGCACAACTAAATCTAAATGAAATCATTCAAGAAGAGAAAATGAATGACAAATCCACAATTCATGATTCTTTACTTTCAGAAAAAGAAAATGTCCTTAATGAGACACATGTACCTGAAGACATAGAGGTATATGAAAGCAAAGAAATCTCTATAAACTATGCTTGTACTAATGAATTGTAGGATCGGAATGAAATAATCATCAACGACATGTTCGCATTCGTAGTAGTCCAATTCCCGGTTGGTGTAAACCCCGTGGGTTACAAATGGGTATTCACAAGAAAAAGTAATAAGAAAAATGAGATTGCAAGATATAAAGTACGACTTGTTGCATAAGGCTTTTCGCAAAGACCTGGAATTGATTATGAGAAGACATACTCTCCTGTAATAGACGCAATTACGTTCCGTTACTTAATAAGTTTAGTGATTTCAGAAAAACTTGACATGCGACTTATGGATGTCATCACCGTGTATCTATATAGAGAATTAGATACTGACATACATATGAAAGTCCCAGAAGGACTTAAGTTGCCTGAAACAACTAACAAATCACGATGTATGCCCTCAATCAAATTAAAGCGATCATTCTATAGGCTGAAACAATCTAGACAAATGTGGTATAATCGTCTCAGTGAGTAGTATATCAACAATGCCATTTGTCCTTGTGTGTTCATTAAAAAAATCAAACTCTGAATTTGCTATAATGGTAGTATATGTCAATGATATGAACCTAATTGGAACCCCTCAAAAACTCAATAAAACTGCTGAATATCTGAAAAGCAAATTTGAAATGAAAGACCTTGGAAAAACAAAATTTTATCTCAGCCTGCAGATCGAGCATTGTGCTAGTTGAATTTTGGTCCACCAATCGGCTTATATTGAAAAAATCCTGAAGCGATTTGGCATGGACAATGCTTATCCACTAAGCACGCCAATGGTCGTTCATTCTTTGGACGTTAAGAATGATCCATTTCGTCCAAAAGAAGATAATGAATTGGTCTTTGGTCCAAAAGTATCATATTTGAGTGCAATAGGTGCTTTACTGTATTTAGCACAATGTACTAGACCAGATATAGCTTTTTCAGTCAACTTGTTAGCAAGGTATAGCTATGCTCCAACAATTTGTCTTTTAAAGGAAATTAAAGATGTATTGCGATACCTTCGTGGGACAACAGACATGGGTCTCTTCTACTCAGAGAAATCCACAACTGACCAGGTCATTGTTGGATATACAGATACTGGTTTTCTCTCTGATTCGCATAAAGCCTGCTCACAAACTGGATATGTGTTCAAAAATGGAAATATAGCAATCTCATGACGCTCAACAAAGCAAACATTAGTTGTTACATCTTCAAATCATTTATAAATACTTTCTTTACATGAAGCAAGTCGTGAATGTTCTTGGTTAAGATCAATGATCCATCATATTCGGAATTCATGTGGTCTACTTTCAAAGACAGACACTCCAACTATCATCCATGAAGACAATGCAGCCTGTGTTGCCCTAATGAAAGAATGATTCAATAAGAGCGATAAAACTAAACACATATCTTCAAAGTTTTTAAGTGCACATGAGCTTCAGAATGCTAAAGTTATTGAAGTCAGTCAAATTTGTTCCAATGAAAATTTGGCAGATTTGTTCACCAAATCTTTACCAAAGTGCACGTTTCAGAAGTTAGTTCAAAGTATCGGATTACGTCGACTTACCAATCAGATAAATTTGAAAAATGCGAGGTAACATATTAACAATTTAGGTTTTAACGAGGTAACATAAGAATACTTAACACTATATCAACAATTTAGATAAAGTTGTACTCTTTTTCCTTCGCTATGATTTTTTTCCCACTGGGTTTTTCCGAGCAAGGTTTTAACTAGGCAACTGATGTTGATACGTGGGTATCCAAGGGAAAGTGTTGAAAATATTGGTGGGTTAATGAATGCCCACAATGATATTGAAAATATTGGTAGATTTTTCAATACCCGCATGGTAATGTGGACTTTGGAAATGAAGGAGATCGTATTTTTCAAAAGTTGTGTGCTGGAGTTGCTCTATAAATAGAGCACTCTGTGTGTTATCAAAATACAGATAGAACAAGAAAGATCAATAACATTATCTATCCCTCTTTCTTTTATTTGTCATCCCCTTGTGTTATAGTTACAGTGTAATATTTTACACATGCTTCACTCCTATCACTAGTAAAGGTTATCTTTCTAACTTTTACCTATTTATAACACGGTGTTTCTTTACTTTATCTTTTTTCAAATGAATTTTTATTTTCTGCTAGTCTATTATGAGGCTAAACTCACATTCTTTTCTTTAGTGTAGATAATATCATTTGATTCACACAAAAAAAATTGAAATTTTATTTTCTTTATCAATTCCACTCCTAAAAAGCCTCAGCTATAGTTAATTGCATCCACCCAAGTGAATAGTAATTGTATAAGTGTATTTACACTTTTAATCTAAATAGCCCAGACAATTCATTTTAAAATTAGGGTTGAGCACGGTGTAGTTTAGAGTGAAACCACAATTGAAATCGAAACTTTTTTGCAGTGCGGTTCGATGCAGTTTTGAAGTCAAAACCGAAATGAAATCAAGCCGTTTGATTTGGTTCGGTGCAGTTTCAAACCGTTTCAGTTCGATTTTTTGAGAAGAAAAAAAAAAATTATAATTTTAAATTTACACCTATTTGCGCATAAGACGATCTCATTTTCCTCGTACATTAATCAATGAACCTGCAGCAAAACTGCAAAGAAAAATAGCATCAAAAGCAAAATTGCAGCTAAAAAGGCAACAAACCAACAACAAAAAGTTCACAAAAAAACAAAATGCAGCAAAGGAAGTCAAAGATAAAGAGATTTGTCTGATCATATGCAATAGTAGCACCAATCTACAACACACAAGCATTAAAGAAAGTATATATGTATACATCTTTCACACTACACATTTTGTTTAAGTTATACTAGTCTTCATGCACGCGTTGACGCGCTTGTAGAAGGTATTTTTTTGAATCATGGTATGCTACACGCAACTTACACGTTTTAAATGTTTTTATATGCGCAAATTGATAAAAGAAAAGTCAAATATTTGAAGTAAATTAATAATCTTAAATCATGCTAGAAGAAACACTTCATAAACCAATTAAAGCAACTAAAACATAATAAAATCGATCTTTATATAATTACATTAAGAATAGAGAAAATAATATTTAATAAACAATTGATTGAATTACATTATTGATAGCTCATTGTGAGGTAAGCCCACCCACTCCCTCTTAGTATAGATAATATCGTTTGTTAAAAAAAAACAACAATCATTTGACAACTAATTTAATCACATTATTATCCGCATACGAAAAATCTTTTTTATAACTGGCATTACAAGCCTCTTAAGATGTTTTGAACGTGTTTAAAAATAGAGAAAATAATATTTAATAAACAATTGATTGAATCACATTTTTGCTAGCCCATTGTGAGGCTAAACCCACCTCTTCCCTCTCAGTGTAGATAATATCGTTTGCTAAAAAAAAAAAATAATAATCATTTGACAACTAATTTAATCATATTATTATCCGCTTGCAAAAGATTTTTTTTTTTTTTTTTATAACCAGCATTACATATCTATTAAGATGTTTTGAACGTGTTTAAAATAGAGAAAATAATATTTAATAAACATCTGATTGAATCACATTATTACTAGCCCATTGTGAGACTAAGTCTACCATCCTCCCCATTAATGTACTTGCAAAAACAATTAACACCTTAGGTCAATGTCAAGAGCCTCATGCGCCCGCGATGAATTTGGGGGAAGGGGTGGGGCTTTGGCCGAAGAACCTCTGATGCCAAAGTTATAATTTTGAGAGAAAAATGTTTGGAGAATTTAAAGAATTTTGCAAGAGGATTTAACTTAGGTTTTTAGAGAAAATGGGGTGATATTTACAGGGTGTGGCCGGCCTCTTTGGAAGAGATAGGAACTGATCAGTTTAGTGGTTTTTTGTGTGTAATTTACAATTAATTAGCTAATTGGCATAAAATGACATAAATAAAAAATGTTACATCATGACTAGCTTAATGGCAGTACACAACATGAGGTTGTGTTGACCCTAAAAACTCCTAAGCCTACGTGGCGTGCAGGCCGAGTAATTAATAAGCTAATTACTTCGTTCGATTGTGTGTGAGGCGTGCCAACTTTTCGGCCAAGGAGTAAAATATGTTGATGTAGCGTTGGGCGCATTGCTGACTTCTTGATCTTGCGACTGCGGCCAAAGAAGAAACACGTCTCGGCCTTCGAGTTTTAGAGCCTGAAGACAAGGTTGTTAGTTCTGCAAAGTTCACAAATCGTCGGCACAGGGTTGGGTCTCAGTAATTATATTCGTGAGAGTATAAGTACGCTAAACTGGTACCAGACTGTAATGACACAAATATTCGAAAGAGATAAATGTCTTGATTGTAAATGTGGTTCGGCCCAGGCTTGGCCTAGGTGCAGTGCAACCGGGGCAATGTCCAGAGCCCAAAGTTGAAAGGGGCACCCAAAAATAAAATCCAAATAATTAGGTATAAATTTTTTTTTTCGTCCAAAGCCCAAAATAAAGGCTGGAGGGGATAACTTGTCCAGGTTTTAGGGATTAAAAAACAATATAACATAAAGGGGATCTGGAGGGGACAAGTCTTCCAGGTTTTGGGCATGAAGGAGAGGCATAAGATTCAAGTTTTTCAGAAGGAGCTCCCTCTTTGCTTAGAGATTGTCACCTAACTTCCCAAGCCTAAGGTACTACGGAGAACACATACCCTTTTCAAATTTCAGCTTAATTTTTGTGTTCTGAGTCAGAAGCTTTGTTTCTTTTGCTTGAATTGTTCTGGGTTTTTTTTTCAAAATTGGGGGTTTTTTTGTAGCTATTGAGAGGTGAAAACAGCAGATTTGAGATGCAATCGTAGATTACCTACATGGACAATTTGAGTGTTCTAAGCAGTCTTCAAGTGAGGGGCATGTTTTTAAGGAATTCATTCCATCAACACGGATTTCATACAACTCCAAATGCACCACTCAAAGAGGTATTAAAAAAAGACTCCACCCTCATCAATTTTAGTAAATTTTGTGACTGCCCTTTTGTTTGGTTGCTTATAAAATTTGAGGTGAAGAAGTGGAAAGCATTGATTTTTAGGTGCAGGGCAATGGCAGGAGGAGCAAGTTAAAGGCTATAGTGATGGAGATGAAGAGAAATGGGGGTGCTTTTCAGCCTTTCCAAAAGGGAAAAAAAGCATTGGAAAGACAAATGGACCGGTGGCTAAAGAACCTTATTTGGCTTCGGCTACTACTTCCACCACGGACACCGTGAGTGGAGACAGTGGTGGGAACAACAAGAAAGAAGAGAAAGATGGACAAGGAAACAAAGGCGAAACTGGTTACCGGAGTTGCACCGTTGGTTCTTGCATGCTCTTCTCTTCAACAACTTGGTGGTTCACATGGTCTTTAGTTGAGATTAATTTAATGGGATATGTTATTTTATATGATTGGATTGGGATGTATTGGATGTCTTTAATGCATTCT